>NW_009620448.1:0-2397 GCF_000690535.1 Cariama cristata | reverse complement strand
CCACCTCAATATTAAAATTGTATTTTCCAAGATTAAAGTTTTTGGGTTTATCCACACTGAGCTGTGAGTTTAGTGCATACAACATTTCTAGATATACTACCTGTAAAACACTGGTATGTATCTTTTGGAAATGTCAGAAGAGCAGAAAGGTACTTTCAACCTAGCAAGGACATGAAGTTTTAACATCAGTATTGCAAATGCTAGGGTGAAAGAAAGACTTCAAGTGGTACAATTTGGAAGCAACACAGAAGAATACGCTTAATAACGCTGGGGAATCTTCTTACACAGATTTACCGATAAAAGAGTTGGGAAAGCTCAGGGGGAAAAGTATGCAGACGTTATAGGAAAAACGGTATCTGTATTTCATTAGAAGGATTTTTCAAGCAGAGTTCATTTTCTCGTAAAACTTGTGCTAGTATCATTTTAACGAAATATATGGAAAATATACACGCACAACTCCCCAAAACAGCTTTATAGAATCCAGTCTGTGATGGAAAACATTTTTCTAATATTCCTTCTATTTAGGGGTTGGGGTTTTTTTTCCCCCCTGAAAAAAAACCTCTACGGCATTTTCTCACACTCCATGTTTTATCAAAGACACTCCATAAATCCAGATGTCAAGATATTAGTGTTTCGTAAATCTTGGATAACACATTCAGCTATCTATTTATCAGCTGTGTGGAAAGTTATACTTTTGTTTTGGAGGAAATCCAATCCTAATATTAAACCCCATCTTCACTCAAGCTAACATTTTTACAGGAACTGAGGAAAAATAAAAGCGCCATTATTCTGATTTTTAGAAATCCTCATTTGGGAAAGCACAGAATGGAATTCAGATTCAGAAGTCAGCAGCAAGGCTCAAAGGAAATATTTGAACACTTTCACATGTAAGAATAAAGAAAACATTTGAGAAATGTATCTATAATAGTGAAAAGAGCAAGGTTGGGATAAAACACAAAAAGATTCTTAAGTGACAACTGTAGCATCCAACACAAGAAGAAAATAGAGTAGTTTTACAACTGCGAATAAAACTTTTGTGAAGCTCAGTTTTTCCACTGACTTGGGAGACACAGACATTCATCCCTTTCAGTATTTAGACCAGCATTTCAGAAGTTTATCTTTTTCTGTATTTTTTTACCTCAAAGGAAGACAAAACTATGTTGATGACAAAACTTAAGATTGACTGAATAAAGCATAAGTATATAACAGTCCATACATACTTTACAATTTTAATAATGTGTTATTCTCTACAGTAGTCTTTAAAATAGAATATCCTATTTAATTTGTTAAATTTAATCTCTTGTTTAATTCCATTTCTGGCATTTTCCTTAAGTGTATGTCTTTGATGAAGCTAGTGGGAAACATTTTTTCTGTGGAAAAAAAAAAAATACAGCAAGCATAAGATTACACTGTGTTGCTTCTTGTTATGCCAACTTTATTACACATTACACTGAGAAAACTTTTAAAACAAAACACAAGTTTATGCAGTTACTGTATGAGTTTCTCATAGAACAAGTTATGCCAGAAACATGAGAGATGTGGAGAACAAAGAGTTTAGGACATAAACTTTAACCATGCAGAAGTTGATTTATTTGTTATTGAAGTACAGTGCTTAAACTGGTATGTTATTACTACCAAAAAAAAAAATAAATAAATACTACCTTAGCTGTTTAGCTTTTAAAGGATGACAAGAGGAGCGTTATTACACCACCCCTGATCGGGTCTTCACAATATTAAACAGTAACTATTTCCAACCAGTGTAAGTGGCATAAAGTGACATGAAACTCAAGTAGTAAGTGGTAAGTGACATAAAACTCACGTTCAATTATCAATTCAGTCAACTGATGTCAGTAAAAGATGGAAGAAGATTTCACTGGGCAATGTGTAAAAATATTGCCTCCCTTCGATTTGGCTTCACACAAATTTCTAAGGTGTGTAGCTATATTCACCTATCAGAGGAAAAACGATGAAAATCCAGCCTTCTCTTAGCCGACGCTCTAAAACTGTGCAAAGTCTGTCCCAGTGCTGCTGGCCAAACTAACAACTTAATTACCACGTCCCTTTCAGAAGTGTTACCATCATCGCAATATAATTATTAAATATTCTAACACCCTATTCAGTTCCCTGGAAGAGTGGAGCTTACTATTTTAAGAAAGCCTGCCTATTTAAATGTCATTAACTATCCAATTAGTACAGTCTGCTCCTTGCTAGCTGCAGAGTACTGGGATAATCTTTTAATTGTTAACCGCTATTGAATAATTTTTGCAATTACGCTTTTATACATTCTGCGATAATTAAGACAGACTACCCCTAGAATCTCATTCCTTTTTTTTTTTTTCTCCCCCCAGTACACAGTGACAAACAGAACGGCAATCACTGGTAGAAAAACCCGCCTGT
>NW_009620447.1:2098-3562 GCF_000690535.1 Cariama cristata | reverse complement strand
GTTCTGCTTTGCCTGTATCAAGGACTGGGCCAGAAGGACAGCTAGGTGCCTGCTCTGCAGGCAGCCTTTTTACCCACTCCTGCACTCAGTGCAAGCAGACAACGACTACAGGGAGTACGCGGCCCCCTCATCCAACCGCCACAGGAGGGATGTTGTCAGAGAGAGGGGCTGGAGCAGAATCCTGCAGCAGCACAACAACCTGCACAGCTCAGCCACCGACAATGTCCCTTCCGCTGGCAGAAGGGGGCCTGTGGGGAGCCACCAAGCGCAGAGGTACGGTGGAGCTCTGGGGCCTTCAAATTCCTCCTCCCAGCAGGCTCCCGCACTCACAGCTTCTTGGGAGCAAAACCCCACCGAACGCAGGAGAGCACCCCCCCGGCCTGGCAGCTGCAGCCTATGAGTGCATTGGCAGAGCCGTCCTGCGAGCTCAGCCTTTTGCCTCTTGATGCATCCAGTAAACACTCAGCTGCTTTCCAGGGGCTGATTTTTTCCCAAAACCAAAGAGCTACCTACCCACTGTAGGGAATGCTTCCCAACTGTGTGTGGCAGTGAGCTGCCCAGGACTGTGTCCTGCATACTTTACAAGTGGAGAATGACCGTTGGGAGTACAGAGGTTGCTCTTCTGCCTGCCAGCAGTGGAAAGGTACCAGGGTGAGAACCCACTGCCCAGCTTGTCCTTGGAGGTCTTCAAAAGCTGTCTGGACATGGTTCTGTGCAACCTTCTCTAGGGGGTTGGACAAGATGACCATCAGAGGTCCCTTCCAACCTCATTCATCCTGTGATTCTGTGGACTGACACTCAGTAAGTGGGATCATTATTTTTGTTCCTTGCCTGAAGCATCAACCAGTATAGGCTCTTGTATGGAGATATCATGACAGGCAATCGCCCTTCCATTTTGCTCTTATATCAGAAGTACATATTTGCTACAAACCATTTGTCTTCATCCTGTCTTAAATACTAGAGATTTCTAAATCATTATAGACAATTGGTATAGAGCAATGAGGCATCATTCTGAAAAAATATACCACCACCACCTAAATGGGCTGTTGAGTGCAAAATTTTTGTTAGGCATGCCTGGTTGCTTGAATGTATGCTTTTCAAAACATCGTTTGAAATAGTCATAGGGCTTCTGGAGAATTTGTCAGGATACATTAGTCATGGTTTTGACACTGATGATACTTGGCAGTGCTGTAGCTGAGCTCCAAAAATATTGACAAGATTGTTGAACTGGTGTCTGGATAGCTCTTCAAACTGAATTTGAGCCATTCTGTAGAGTGTGTTGAGTGGGCATTTTACCTAAGAGCATATTTCTTTCTTGCTGTGAGAATGGTTTCTGACTGTGTGTGTAGTTGCCAAAATAAATCCTGTTGAGATGCTGGAAAGAGGAAGATCATCCTTGCCATGCAGAAGAACAGCTAACATTTGGTTGGCAATGTGAAGTGAAAGGTTCTCTATTGCCAGGAA
>NW_009620447.1:524-2067 GCF_000690535.1 Cariama cristata | reverse complement strand
GAGTGCTGAGAGAAATACAGGAAATTCCACTGTATATCCACTTCTTTGACAACACAGAAGGATTTGTCATAGGTTTTTGGTTTAGCTTAGTTTTATTTTTAGGTGTACTTCCTTCTTTGGTAAGTTACTTTGTAGGTGTATTTCTTAGAGGTTTTTTTATTTGTTGTCCCTCGGTCTGTGGAAGTTCACTGCCTTCCAAGGAAGCATTTAATTTTACACTTCATTATCTTAAATCAGACTCAAGATCAGATATTTGCTGAAAGGAATAAGTCTGTAGATAATCATCTCTATGACTACAACATAAGGGGTTTATGAACACATTCATTTTTTTTCCTTTTTTACCTGTTTTTAGCATGACACGATTTTCATTTAAAAGTCTTCCAATCTCACTCTTTTCCACAGCAACTTTGGGCCTTGACGTTGAAAAAATGTTCTTTTTATCTTGTCTTCTGATTTAAAATGACAACAATATGATACTATTTTCTGAACATTTAAAGGAAAAGAATCAGTTTGTAATGGCCCTACTGATACAAGAAACAATGTTTTTTCATCTACTTACATGCGCTAGGAACTGAACATAGCTTCACTCATCAAATGGCTTCTGAAGTTACGTAACAGAAGCCACAAGATTTTTTGTGCTCCAGCACAGGTGAGATTAAGGTCTCAACATCATTTTCCACTTTGGAAATCTCACTTTGGAACAATCAAAGAAACTGGAATACATTACAGGTTGTAGGTTTGGGATGCAGCTGGTCCAAGGAGCAAGAAAAAGATATTAATCTCTTCATATATCTTGCAAGAAAAATCTTACACTTCTTCACTTACTGCTCTTCTGGAAAGTTGATAGTATTACCAGTTATTGGTAATGCTGGCTATTTTGTTTTGTAAAACGGCAATGACTACTAATGTCTCTCACAATCACTCAACAATACCTTCTTTTCATCCGGATAAAATTATTACCTCTTATCATTACTCAGTTCAAGCTAAACAAATACTTTCATATTCAAAAGGGTTCTTCAGAGGAAACATTCTTGCTTACCTTTTTTGTTTGGTGTTTTTAAAATAGTTTTATCTTTTTTCCGGACAATATTCTCCATAAAAAGTTTTTGACTATCAACCACTGTCAAAACCACTATCAACACTTAAGAAAATGACAAGTGATTAATGTAAAGGGTAGCTACTGACGTGCAAAATACTGTCTTTGAAAAGGTATTGATCAATAGATTTGTTTCAAAATTTCTAGAAGGAATAAAGATAAGACAGGTTTTTTCCACAATTTCCAAAACAAAATATATGCATACGCACTATGGCGTGCATGAGCTAAAGTCTGTCCTTCCTGAAGCACCAGAGTTTCTGTATATGTGCTACATAGATATCTTGCATACGCACACTTTTATACACAGAAATACATACACAGAGTAATTCCAAGATATATGGCACGTATAGGTTGGATTGCATAGTAATATGCTTTCGATGAAGTGTATTGGGTTTGTGTGGCAAGGTTTTGGTAGCAGGGGGGCTACAGGGGGGTAGCTGCCAGAAG
>NW_009620447.1:0-493 GCF_000690535.1 Cariama cristata | reverse complement strand
AAGTCTGACAGAGCCAATGCCAGCCGGCTCCAAGATGGACCCACTGCTGGCCAAGGCCCAGCCCATCAGCCACGCTGGTAGCACCTCTGTGATAACATATTCAAGAAGGGGTGAAAAAAAAAAAAAGGGCACCTGGCGTCCAGCCGGGATCAAGCCACCACAGAAAGTAAGGTCTTCATAGTATATATGGTACGCACAATATGTGTGTTGGGAAGAAAAATGCATTGGAGTGTCGATGGAGTCCTTGTGTGTATGTACGTGTGCTGGAAAGAAAATACGTCAGACTAAACCAGTATTTCTTCCGTGCTGAACATCTGAAAATATGGATAGCTAGTCTTGGATTTTTTTTTCTCCAAATAGTTGCTGTATGGACATAGAGTAGCATAAAGTCCTCAGACCCTGTCAATGTTGTTCAGCTGTAGGCTGTGTAGAGTTGCTTAGATATATGAACTTTCCTCCTTTTAGCATAGCACCTGTGTACATGAGACTACTG
>NW_009620446.1:16607-39740 GCF_000690535.1 Cariama cristata | reverse complement strand
ATAATATAATAAGGTATAATAAACACTAAAATAATGGTAATTGTAGGATCAAATGGGTCAAAATGATGAAGGAACATGGGTATGAAAGAATGTGCATTTCCTGTGTGACACCGAAAGGCCGACTTCTGGAGTGTGCTATTTCATCAGCTTGTCTCTCTTTCCAGGTTTTAATCAGTTTCTAAATCGTTCTGTGAAAGTTTGGGATAGAACCTTCCCAAAAATCATTAATAGGTAAGGTGTATGAAAAGATAAAAATTAAGATAAAATTAAGACCAGAAGACAAAAACAGATTAAAAAAAAAAAAATAATTGTGCCACAATTTAAAAAGTAGCAGCACTGAAGAAATACGCTCCGTCCACCTCCGTAAGTGACCTGGCTGAGCTTAAAATGCAGGACAAGGGAGAGAAACAAGGACTTGATCTTCCCTCTCTCCGTCTTCGAGGGCGGCTCTGAAGCCTTCCATCCGGCAGCTGCCCGACGCCTGCAGCCAGATGTGCTGCCGAGAAGCCCGCGAGGAGGAGAAGGCCTCCGGGGCTGACCGGCGGGCGTGGGGAGGTGTGGGCTTGAGCTCCGAGAGGCAACGGTGTGGAGCAGAACAGACAAAAACGGTGGATTCTTGTCTGACTTTGTGAGAACTGGCCTTTCTCTGCTACCTCAGTGAGCAGCTTTTGTCGGTGGTGTCTCCAAACGGCGTCTCAGCTGGAAACCCAGACGCCAAGGACGCCTATTTGGGATGGGCGAAGGGCATTCCCGGCCGTAGCGTGGCACCCGGGTCAAGCCTTGCTCTCGGAGCCCGGGTGTCGGCAGCCACCATGAGACGTGAGCCGCAGGGTACACGGCTCTGCCGCCACATCAGCCCCACGTCGGGCTGTGACCGAGCCCCAGATGTGGAAGGGGTCCTATCAGCTGCTCCCAGTCAGCAATCTGCTGAAACCAGCCCACGGGTCAAGGCTGGCACGGTTCTCCACATCGTTCGGTTAATTCCCTGGAGATTTGCAAAGCTTCCTGAAATCTGTTGTGTTTTCACAGCGGCCATCTGTTATGAGCACATAAGATTGCTTCTGCTGGTGACCAGGAGGTCAGCTGCGGAGTGGGATTTCTCAGCGTGCCCCTTCAGGGGTGGGAGCAATCACCACACAGAGTTAAGAAGCAGCGATTTCTCTCAGATTGCATCCAGATGTTCATTGCAGGCAAGGAAATACAGACCACATGCTGGTGGCTCTTCCATCTATCACACTTGACCAGACCTTGCTCAAACGGTGTGTGAGATGTTTGAATGGGAAGCAGCGGCCACAACCTCTCCCTTCTCGCTGCGGAGGGGCTTTTCAGGAGACGCGACACAGGCACCTCCATCCAGGCAGGGCTCTGACCTGCCGTTGCGGCTGCCAGTGCCTCACACACACATGGCTTTGAGGTCTGTATTTGTGCTTCTGGTTCAGGATGCCGGGATGTGGACCGGGTCAGGATGAGGAGGAGAGGATGGCTTGAGGACCTGCAGCTTGCCTTGCATGGATGAGAAGGGGCAAGGACCTGGCTGGGGGAAACGCGGGTAAAGGAGGAGGAATGAGAGAATATAGAGCTCGAATGTGGGCACTCAGGTGCAAGAGATGGGAAAGAGGGGGTGAAGTAGGTAGAGATGTGGGGCTGGGTCCTGACGAGACAAAATAGATTGCCACGTGAGCAGTCAGGGAAGCTGACCTTGACAAATTTCATTTGGGAAGCTTCGGTAGGCACTTGCAATGGAAGGACGTCTTGCAGGGTGATGAGCACACTTGGAAGACGTTGCAGAAAACTCAGACTGCTTAACTGTCCTGTCGGTGACATACATGAAAAAAAATACATGCATATGGCAACATAAGGTAGGCTGGAAGTCTTGTATGCCCCTTTTAAATCAGGTGATAACCAGAGGTCAAGTTCCTCTGGCAACAGAAAGATTGCCATGAACAGAGAATAACTTGCTGCTAAAAGGGTTCACATAAAGAATGCAGAAAGGGGGAAAGGGAAAGGTTCGGTCTTCCCTCTCCTCCCACGCTGGCCCAAGGAACACTTCAGGTGTGACCAGTTCTTGGGGATCAGTGTCACACTTTCAAGAAAACACCTGAGCTCTGGAAGCAGGGATGCCTCTTTCCAAACCAGGATGATCTGCTCGAACATCCCCGGCTTGAGAAGCAAGCGGCTGCCCAGCCTCCTTGTGCTCCTGGCCTTGTAGAGGGAACACGACCTTCATGCAAGGACCCCAGTACATTTTATTTCTTGCAGGAAGGAAAGCTATGGAGAAGGGACAGTCTGTTTATTCCTACAGTCTCTGGCATCCTGGATCACCGGCCTCTTGTTGCTATCATAGCACAAATGATGAGAATAACTTCAGGTGCTGATGCTTTCAGTTAACCAGGAGTTCTTCTGGAATACTTACGTCCAAGCAGTATTCGAAGCAGTCAGTGGTATGCCATTCGGTGTTACTCAGATAGCTACAGCGTTCCCATCTGGATGGTATCAGTGTTAATGATAAAAGGAAAATAGAAAAGCCTCTGATGGGCCTTTGTAGTTGCTGTTGTTATCCCCTCGAGACAGGACTTTGTCCGTACAACAGCCGCATGGTGAGGCTGCAAAGAGAGGATATTTTACTGCGGCAGAAACTCTTCTGTAAGTTATTTTTTCAACAATTATTAGACAACTCTTTTCCTAGCATATTCTCCGTGTCCTCTGTATCCATGGAAAAGATTTTGCCAAGTGTCAAATGACTATTTCTAAGGCTCTGAAGATCTGCTACATTTGGAATAAACCTAAGACTTGCTTCACCTCATTCTTTCTGTGCCTTCAGGCCTCAAAGCTGCTGGAAGCATGATGTCAAATGCCTCGCCGGGTGCGTGTACGTGCTGGGAGCCATGGAAGGAGACGAGGCTCCCGGCGGCATTGTGGGGAAAAGTGTCTGTGCCTCCGCCTTTCAGTCACATCTATCCGACAGCTCTGTTGGATCGGTTCCCAGCATTAATTTGCAATAATCACAATAATTTACATTCAAGCTTTAATTAATGAAGGTCTGGATATTTATGGGATGGGGGATCTTGAAAGGCTAGGGTGTACTTTCTGGTCTATTTCTGCCCCTTTTCATTCCAGTGAAACTCTGCTCATGACTCACCGCTCATTACCGTCCCCTGGCAATGTGTGAAGAGAGATGTACGGCAGGACAAAATGTTTCTTACCCTGATGATTTGCTTCTTTTCAACAGCCCAATACCTCCTTTAGCACAGCCTGGTAAATGGCTTCCTCGTAATTAAAAAATCCTCAAAAATATTTATATAAGGAAAGACTGGGACATATAACTACCCCAAGGTTATTTGTATATCAGTTTATCATCTCAGTGCTAAATGGTTGAGGCGAAGGGAGAGTGGAAAACCCCTTTCTGCGAGATGCGCAGATAGGAAGGGTTCAGGTTTGGAGCCTCCAGCCACAACAGGGGGCTGTCTCTGGGCCGTGGAGGCACCTACTGCTGGTGTCCCAAAAGTGGGGTTCCTTCACCCGGTGTGCAATACGCCGATATCCGCACAGAACAGAGGTATTTTATTCCATGTCTGTACAGAGATGGGTGCTAGGGGGTAGTCCCACAAAGCCAGCACACCCCTGAAAACGGCGTGGCAGCTTTTATACAAGATAGAAACAAAGAAGAAACTACCCAAAAGCGAATGATTTATCTGTAGTTGCATTCAACAAAAAATCACCTGCGCATGTCCCATTACCTAATTACTTCATCATAGTAAGGTGGTCTTAAATTTGCATCTAAAATCTCCTCCTAGGTATGTGGTTTTTAGCATTACAATGAAATTATAATGAGCTAAGTTCATCTAAAGGACATAATTTTGTAACTTTCTGGACCCCAACCATCCGAGACCAGTTTGGAGTTCAATTTCTTCTTCTTATCTTATTGTTTTAGTTCTTCTTTATCATATTCTGCATGCCTCAGCGGCGCACTCCTCCAGTCGTCAGACCTTGCAGAGCTCACCATTCTCACACAGTGGAAAATTCCATTTTCTACTAAATATCACGACGTCATGGTGACAGGTGCTGAGGGAAGTTGCTAACATAAAGAAAATTATGAAGTAAGGTAATCAACTTACTAATCAATACCCACGTTAAAGCACCACTGGGTTTGTGGCATATTCAGGTGCTGTCTGCTCCTCCTCACTGCCCAACCTGACTGCTGGAGCAGTCTACTAATTTGGTAGCTTTTGAAGGACACCTTTATCTCTGCACACTATCTTGTATGGCTGCTGCTTCCAAATGTAGGACAGGTACATTGGTAGCATCCCTCCTGCCATGCGGGGTGCTCCTCAGTGAGGTGCCGAGGTGCACGTATGGACAACATCTGGCCTGTATGGTGGCATCCTGGGTTGGTGGGCATCATCCCCTCGTGCATTGGTGTGCATCATCCCCTCCTGCGCTGGTGTGCATCATCCCCTCCTGGGTTGGTGTGCATCATCCCCTCCTGCATTGCCTTACATCATCCCCTCTCTGCCCAGTGGTTGTTTCTGGAAAGGAATCTGGTTACTCCAGCAAGGAGTGAGCCGTGATGGAGATCTTCTGGTCCACACAGTACAGACAGGGCTGTTGGGAAGGAAGATCACTGAATTCTGACTTCAGTTTCCCTTCACTCAGAAGCATAACTGTCACAGAGCTCTCTTCCTTCGGAAGAATCAAGCACCTATCTTACACCCATGCGGAATTGTATAAAAGGATTTACTACTGATATTTGATGGGAAAGAAGCCGGGGATCATTCTTTTTTGGTTTTAATGCATTTGATGCTGTTCTGAAGAAATTAGGTGAAATCTTATTAGTCAGGGGTAAAGTCCACTGCAAAAATGACGTCTTTTGCTTTGAGAATGAAAAGTAGCTGCTAATGTTCTTTTTTTCAAAGATCTGGAAGCAGACGTGGAGTCCTAAGGACCTCTTCCAACTCTGTTTTGTGGTCCTATCAAACAGCACGAGGCGCCGAAGGCTTCTCAGCAGCACAGGCACGAGGGAGAAGTGGTGACCCGAGCGTGGGCCAGGGCATTTCCCAGGGGAGAAGGATGAATGAGCCCATGGATAAACCTCATATGGAAGGTGAACCAAGCTAGGGGGAAGAGCCTTTGGGAGACGGGCTTGTGGCCACTGAAGGGGGGATGGAAGGAGAGGGGACAGCAGCCCCCAACACCTCTCTGTCCACCCCTCTCTCGGCAGTAGAAGCCACATGAGCTTTCCAGAGCTGTGGCTTCACCAGGCAGTGCAGAGAGGACAAGACGCTTTGGCCACCCCTAACACGTTGATCCCCTCTGCAAATACCGACTTTTCTGATGCATAAAGCCAGCGCGGAGAGGATACATGGGTATGCCTGGAATCTGGTCTGGATAACAGAACCTCACCGAAATGATCCCAGGGAAGAAGTATCTTGGGTTACCAATTTACAGCCTGCACACATCTCATATCTGACAGTAGGACAAAGCACTGTAAAAGTACCCTTAAGAATGTGAATCTCTGCTCTGATTTGCACTTGAAAGGCAACATCTGATTAGTGTCTGTGTTTTATTAACAGAAGACTGGGAGGATGAAAGCTTCACAGATATTACCTTTATCGTACCAGATATTTTTGATAGTATATTGTGGAAGAAAATGCCACATTTCATTAAAGTCTGTCATGCACATACCACGAAGGATTTGGCAGCAGTTTATAAACCTAGTGGTAATTTTCAACGTTGCCCACTTTTCAGTCTGTGAAGATTCTTCTAAAAAATGCGTCTGATGACCCCTGAACCAACTGGTGTTCACTGGTCTTTGTGGGGATGTGTGCTGTTGTACGCCAGCTGTGGGGCTGCCTTTGGTATAAGCAGCTAAATTGCTGTGTCAGCAGTTATCACACTGTTTAATTTTAATCGACTTGGTTACACAACACATTCTCAGACCTTCCAGCTGTGCCTAATGAAAATTCATACTGACACTCATTCTGGTCTCAGCATCCCCCTTGCTCTGGTGTGACTTTATTATTTTGTTTATTATTCTTCTTAGAGGGAATCTCAGCGCTCCTGATGTGTGAAATGCCGTGTATGTTGACGATCATCTCCCGTCACTGCAAGGTTTCTCCTCTGTTAGTTCTCTCTGTGTGCTTCATTTCATCTGTCTGCCACCCATTAGAAAGGGTAGCGAAACATTTGGTTCTTGAAGGGTTGAGTGCTTCATTTTATGTGATGTAACTGCATCAGCAGAGCAATAACTTACAATGAATAACTGTTTGGCAGTCTTAGGCTTTTTTCATGGATAGTCTTTGAACAGATTGTAATTTTCTTGAATTTATTAATTATTCAAAATGTTAATGACTTTGGGGGATAGATTATGAGCAATTTTATGTGAGTATTTGGTATGCAGTGCTCCACTTCTAGGGCCATTACTTTGTTGTGTAGGTAGACAAAGGTGCATCATGTTTTCATTATTTTGTTGGCAGAAGATGCCGAAAAATGTCACAACAATTTTGCTCAGAGGGTGAGAGCAAAGACACAAAAGGGTAAAGACACACACACAAAAAGATCAGAACATTTTCCTCTAAATTCTTGGCTAGACAAAAGGGTTTTTCTAAAAATAATTTCTGAAATAAAGAAGATTATTGTCAGATTTCTGTTATTTACTTATCCAATTTTAATTTCTTAGGATAACTTACACACAAGGTAATTGAGTGTGTGCTGGTAGTCCCGGTGGGGGTGTCCTACAGCTTAGGTCACGATTGCCTTGGGCTTTGGTGAAAGGTGTGCTTCTCCATACAAAATATTCTGAAAATGCAGTTGTCATCAGCTTGCAAATTTCTCTCAAGGTTATTGTGAAGGTGAAGGTGACTGTTGGCCGTTTCCAGCCCTGAAGAGTGCTGTCAGACACTTGTGAGGTTTGCTGGACTCCTAACACGTGCTTTCTATTTCTGTTGAAGCATGAAAGGTTTCAATTCACCTTAAATGAGCATTTTGTGGGATAAAAACCCCAGGTCTTGAACAGCAAGTGGTTTAAAATAGGTGTTAATCAAATTAACTTTTAAAGACATTTGTATACTTGATTAGGAAATATTTTGTAATTCTTCCTTTGATCTGCTCTTGGCTACTTTTGCTTTAAGAGGGAGAGAAGAGAGGAAAGGCAGCTGCTGTGAGGTAGGGGTACGTATAGCTTGTGTCACCTATATATAGATTCGAATGATGAGTACGACAAAGTTAAAAATTGACATTTTAATGACAATACTCTTGCAATTTTGGCAAATCTGAGAAATGGTCATGTGACTAGCTGCTGCTGGCCGAAGCGTTCCCCCGCATACCTGACTTGACTCTCTACAGGCGCTATACCTCCACGACGTACCCTTTTCGTGGCTTTGACAAGCAGGTCTATTTATGGAGTTCTTTAAAAAGCTGACTGCTACCCAGACGTTAGAATAATGTGCTGGGTGCTGAGGCCTTCTGTAGCTGTTTGCGTGAATAAAGAGCACTTTCCTCCCATGGCTGTGCACGTGTTAACCCATAAGTAGCGGAGGTTGCAGGCACTGCAGAGGACTGTCAGCTCAGCACAGGAATGGATTGCACCGCAGCCTGCGTGAACATGTGAGAGCTCCCATCTGTAGTTCTTTCCCAGCCACTTTCTGGATTGTTTTCCACTAAAGGTCCAATTTTTGCTTTACTTCTTTTCCCACAACCTTCCACCACCTGGCTTGTGTTTAAAAGACACAGCTTAGTTCAACGGACTGGATTTGAGCAATGCCGGCTGCAACTACCTTCTGCTCTCCAGGAAGTGGTACTGCGTTATGTGTCAGCTCGCAGAGAAAGATAAGGGTTAGTTGGGTAGAAGATGAACAGAGAAGCAAAAGCTATACACCTTAAGGTTCCCACAGGCAATAGAAATTAATCCATTTTAAACCCCTTACATCATTTAAGCTTCTTGGGGCAAGGATTTGTCTCTAAGTCCCTGTAAAATATCATGTCATATCTATTCTACTCTCTAAAATGAGTAAAAACCATTATCCACCAAGCTCAGCAGTCATGCCAGAAATCTGTGTGACACCTACATTTGGTTTGCATTGAAACCTCAGTAAACCCAAGCTAGCTCTGCAGAGTAGGCTCTGAAATGAAAACTCATCACTAGTTAACAGTGCTCTGGCACTTCCCTGGCTACAACTCAGAAACAGGCTGAGTTGGATATGGTTTATTGCAATGAAATATGGAACTCATCTAAGTCTTTTCAAACCTACGACTTCCAAATGTAAGCATCTGCATTTGAGATAAGGGCACAATGCAATTGCTTGGCTACATGTTTCTGGAGCAACTGGAGTTGCTCATCTGCTGCGCCGTGGTTATCTGAGCCACCCACCCATGTGGGCTGGGCAGCTGGGGCCCATGGGAGACCCACGTCCCTCCGGAGTGCCCGGGTGGGATAACCTACTGCCTCTCGCATGAGTTGTGTTTGATGCCTATGTTTAAGCAACCGAATCAACCTGTAGGTATGTAAGTTCCCATTGAAGTCAGTGGGCATTTATTCAGTGCAGAGGAGAGAAGGTCTAGAGAGCAATTTAGTCACCCTAAAGTGGACACCTAGGTGCTTGGATCATTTTTTCTCATCTCCCCGTTAACCTCTTGAAAAGCCATCCAGAACCTGTCCCTCGAATGTCAGAGGTGGGCTGCATCTGGCGAGAGGAGAAGGAGTCAGCCCAGGAGGTGCAGAGCCCAGCTCCCAGCTCCTTCCAGTCTGATGGATTCACCCAGTCTGGCTGGCTCACAGCTTTCTAGCCGCGTGCCACAGAGCGGTTACTGGACTGCAGATTTTACCGTTTCACACATTCCTATTGCAACACACCGTTATTATGCATCTCCTTCTCTTTCCACACAAAGAATAAGGTAAGTGAGCAAGAATGTGAAGTATACAAATAAAAGCACGTACATGTGATTATGGCATACAAGGACTGCAAGGAAAACAGTAGTGTCTGTTGTCATTAAAGCTGTCTAATAATTTCCATTTCCTCTCTACAAATGCGTCTAGAACTGAAGTTTACATGAGTTAAATCTTTCTTCGCTGATTCTGAAACAGGCTCTCTATTGATTCGACTTCCTGCGCCGTAAAACCCTGCTTCTTCTGGGCCAACGGGAGGTCAACAGATATTTCCTCAGAAAGAACTGGACGGCTTTTCTTTTCCCCTCTTGAAATACATGCATGGCAAAGTTCTCTCTCTGAACCTTACAGAAAAGCGCAGTGACAGGAAAGCTACAGGGAAGGCAGACCCATAAATCTAAAGATAAAAGTCAGGAATAATCTCTCTCTGTTTCTGGTATGGGGAACACACAACCGCCCAACAGGGTCAGTGCCTGGAATGCACTGAAGTAGAGGCTCATTCTTTGTCGCCCACTTTTAACCTGGCAAGATCCTCAAATATGTTGTTATAGTTTCCTTCCTGGTATGCTCCCAGAGATAAGTACTTTCTTGGAGTAAATCTCAGGTCAGAACTAGCTGGAAGAAAGCTTCTACTTATATTGTGTGAAAGAAGCTATAGAGTTTGTTCCCGATTCCTTCATTGAGCCATCACAGCTCATAAAAAAGCAAAAAGAAAACACATTTCTAACCGATGCACGCCTGGTTACCCTGCAAATGGTACAAAGAAATTTAAAAGTTCATATACAGAGTAATACTCAGTCATGCACTTGATCGTGGACTTTAGTAAAGAGAGGAGGATTACAAACCGTGAAAGACTTCTTCTTTGTTTCACATGAGAAAATATTTTCTGTTTCATTTATTATACTGAGTTTTCCTGCATGAATATTCCTAATACAAGTCTGCTGTGTTCCTGAGTTCTCATTCATATTCACATCATTAAAAATCA
Organism: Cariama cristata; assembly: GCF_000690535.1. Lineage (NCBI taxonomy): Eukaryota > Metazoa > Chordata > Aves > Cariamiformes > Cariamidae > Cariama > Cariama cristata. Next base: position 29,874 of record NW_009620446.1, on the reverse strand, counting down.
CAGAATCATCAGGGATGGAAGGGACCTCTGGAGATCATCTAGTCCAACTCCCCTGCCAAAGCAGAAAATACAGACTTTTTTGGATCTCAACCCTTCCATTTTAAAAATTATTCTTGCAATAGCAATACACAGCGGAGCTACTTTTTAAAGTAGTTTGCTATTTTATTTACCTTAGGGAATGTGAAATAATACATAACAAGTAATGTTTGAGAAACAGCAGAGAAGAGTAGATCCTGCAAAATCAGCATATCTCTACAGCTGCAGTTGGTGCTCATACACCCCTTGGTGCAGTTCTGCTTCTCCTTCCACCACACGTACATCATACGGTGCGTGAGTGATGTCAAAGGTCAGTAACTGAATTTATGGCTTTGACGGGACAAATGTCTATCCGTAAGGTAAGTTCTGCTGGAGCTCAGAGAGGGAGCGGTGGCGAGGGACGGCTCCTCTGCCATGAGGCAGACAGCCCGGCGGGATGCTGCCCAAGGGATCACTCGGGCTCTCTATGTCTTTGCACTGTAATAAGCAAATAATAGGGATGACTTGCTGATAAAACTTCACTCATTTCAGGGGTTTTTAAGTACTAAATGACTTGAGTAATTAGCCAATGGGGACAAAGACCACTAACATTGATGGGAAGAGTCACTGACTTTAGCAGGCTTTGGATAGGACTCCAAAAGAAGAGAGGTGTTGGATCATTGATCATTAAGGGAAGGTAAGAGAGAATTGCTTTAAAGGAAACCTTACTTTGTAGCTTACATCTTTACTGAAGAAAGTTATCTTACCAAAAGCATCACCAGCTAAAAGTTAGCATGAATACTATTTCCCCTAGAATTACATGGTAATGTTCGCTTGGGCAAATAAGAGATAGACCGGGGCAAAAAACTCACCTGAGATTAGAGGAAGGTAAATGGAGCAAGTCCCTGCAAATGAGAAAGTTTAGATCATTGTGATTACACTGAAAGTGAAAACCAGCCAACTTCCTACTTCTCACTGCGTATGCATTTGGAAACATCCACGGAGCACAATCTGCCTCATTAAAACCAACTGAACTGCTACCATCTTCCTGAAGCAACACAGAATTATTTTACCTTTTCTAGTGTCACCTTCAATGTTGCCTAATACAACATAATTAAATGCAAATGAAATTGTTGTTAGGGAGAACACCCTGTTGTTTCTGGTAATGATCAGTTAGGTGTGCTTGTGTGGAGAAACCAGGTGGTTGTTAATTACATCTCTGTAATGAATGGCACGCACCGTGTAAGAGTTAAGGGGGCCCAAAGAGGAGCAGATCCCTGCTGTTTGCCTTGTCAAGACAGCAGCTGTGGAATATATAACCAGGGAGAAAGTCATCAGAGATCAATTTGACAAAAATGCTAACAAGGTATTAAGAACCTCCTGAAATCTGTAGAAGTGCTTTAAAAAAGAGATCTGAAAAAACTTTTGTAGAAGGTGTTTAACAGTTTCAGCATAGGAAGTGAGTATCTTTATGTATAAGGACAACTTATAGGGTTTAGGAACTGAGAAGAACTGGCTTCGGTTCTCAGACGTTCCTTGTACTTTGCAATGACCTTGAAAACCTTCATTTAGTCGGTTGATTCTAAGTCAGCCAGTGAAAACCAAAAGGCCAGGCCAGGGCCTTCGCAGATCCGAAGAGCTCCTTAGATGTTATTTAGAAAGCAAGAGTGAAAATTAAGCAGCACGTAGACCTTACATTATACCCTTGCACAGAATGAATTTTGCCCTGAGTCTGTGAAATACTTTGCTATTGCCAGGCTGAAATCACTATAAGAAGCCTCATCATATAATTGCAACTCATTTATGCTTGTTTATCAGCCAGGGGAGCCCATTCATTATACGGTTTAGGTTCTAATTTTAACTACCATCTTCCCCTCCAGAAAAGGCCGTGAGGTGCGTTACTGTGCGTGCGGCACGATGGTGAGACGGAAGCTTTTGGAAAGGCTCTGGATGGAGGGAGATCCCACCCAGCCCCTCACAGAGCCTCTCCAAAGAGAAGCTGTTCCTACAGAAATAACTTACTGCCCTGACAGCTCCGCAGGTCCTGTTGCATCTGCAGGTGGTTGTATGCCTGGAGACCTCAGCAGCCAGGGCCATCAAAAAGTCCTTTAAATAAGATCTCAGCCCTGCCGCTGTAGGGTTTTGACCACAACACGGATTTTATCAAGCCAACCCAGCCAGGGAAGATCAAGGAGACCAAAGTAGCTGTGTGTCCTCTTCTGAGCTAATACGTATCATGGCTTATTTCAGCAACTGCGTGGGATGACCCTCTAAAGCAACCATTTCTGTAGAGGAACATCATTATAGCAGGAAGAGATGAAATCCAGCTTTCCTGACTTCAGTCATCTAAAAGCTAGGCACTGGTTATAAAGGAGTTAGACAGGCATTCTCTAAAATCAAAGCAGAGAGATGTAAGCCCTCCCATGACTGAGTGATTCATTGTGGTCTAAAGAAGGCATCTGAGACAAATCAAGTGAGTTGCCCCCTGGAGAGGCCTCTGTCTTTCCACTGATAATAGAGGGAACCTGGACAACAAGCATCGACAAGATGCTAAACTCTACGAGGCTAAAATTAAGTGACAGAAATCCTACCTTTCATGAACACAGATTGTATTTTAGTGGAAATCATTTAATACATAATACAGACGTACAGAAAAAATGACATATAAAAGATAAATGAGGAGAAATCAAGGATCTTTCCCCAGAGAAACAAATATTAAGAAGTAATGTGCTTAAAAGTCTGTTAAGGAAAATCTTGAGCATACAGTTCATTAAGTAAATAAAGAATAAAGCATGCAAATAAGGAGTAAAGAGTATACATACGTACAGTATTCATCTACACGGTTTTTTAGTATGATGGAAAAACATCTTACTTCCAGTGGATTCTGCTTTCTTCTCTTGCTCCGTCGCTGGCTGGAAGCCGCCCATCCAGGGCATCATTGTGGAGGAGGCGGGGGTGGTCCGGCCGGGCAGCCCCTCTCCCTGCTCCCGGCCCTTGCGCCGCAGGAGGAACATCTCAGCCCGGGTCTTACGTCAACTCTGCCACTGCCGCAGCACATGCACCATTACCAGTTTACCTGGATTGTTAATTTGTCATTGGACTACTTCTAGCCAGGCTTTGTGGAGGAAAATCTCTTCATACCTATCATCTCTGGCACTATTTGCCACTTACAGTTTCCCTTTACTCAAGTTCCTACTAGTACGACTTGTATCTGTCTAGGCTGTTACATCACATAACGTAACCATCTCTATGGAGACCTACATAGTTCGATGCAATCTGGAGGCTACCAGCTATCCACAGATTAAATAAATGTTTACTATATTTATACCATCTATGTATAGCTCTCTTAAATAATTAATTTGAAAATTTTATGTAAAATTGCAAATGAAGGTACCGGTATTGCATTAGCATTTCATTAAAATTCCTTTTCTCTCCTGAGTGGGCAAGCTCATTGCAAAAAAGTGGTAAATCGCTGACATGCTCATTCAGAGGAAAATTTTCAGATGGCACATAGGTGATTAGATGTTGAATAATTGTTATTGTTAATGTGAATGGCTAGTTTAATTCCCTTGCTATCCCACTACAAGATTACCCTTGACATGATCTTCTGTAATGTGCTGAGCATTATCTTATGGACTGTATTTCGAATGAATTTTGTCTGATGAGACAGACAGTGAAAAGAAAAAAAGTAAGCACGTCTTTCCCATGCATGATTCCTTCTGCGTTTTCTTCTTGAGGTAATGTCTGGATTGTGATTTCTTTGTTGCTAGTTCAGTACATTAAAAATCAGCTAATGTAACATTAACTAAACACTAATAGGCCATTAAAGACAAACTTTCATGCTGGAGAAAACAAAAACATTTCAAATGTAAATATAAGACAATTTTATATGCACCAATTTTTGCTATCTGATGCCATTTGTATTAATAATTAATACCTGTGTTTCACTGGGATATTATCAGCCTCAACAGACATCTGAACTTTCTTGGCTTAGCATTACTTCTTTTCCTTGCAAACGGCGCAAGAGGCCAAATAACGTTGGCCATTGCTTTATCCTCCCCTACTGACTGCCTGGCAAGAGGACGGACCCAACCGAGCAACGATGCTGGCAGCACCACAAGTGATCCAGAAGCAAACAATCATCAAACCGTGTCCTGCTGTCCGGAGGCCTTAGAATCTGCATGACAATCAGGGAATGTTTTCTCATGTTTAAGGGCACAGAGTAATAGTCCCATTGCATTTATGCAAAGTGCGGATGCATGCAGAGCCATCCTGGGAAGCTGACAACCTTGTGAAGCGAATGGACAAGTGCAAAGGTAATGTCCTTTGTGGTTCTGGTCCAAACTACCTTCCTTGTGCCAGTATTCATCACAAAATGACAGAAACGAAGGGTGGAAGGGCCCCAGGTGTCACACAGCCACCCCTCACTTGAGGTAGGACTCCCACACCAAGGTGATAGGGTCAGCCGTGGCTCTGCCGAGGGCCTCCTGGGACGGAGGGTCTCAGCCCCCCGAGCAGCAAGCCCAAGTTACGCTGCCCACCCTGTGCCCCCTCATCTCCGCTGCCCTCCCAAGAGCCTGCCAGCATCTCCTCCACGTCTGAGAAATGAAGGTTATTCTGTGGGGTTGTCCCTAGCTGGGCATCAAGGTGCGAGTCTGTGCTTTATGAGGGCATCTACTTTTTTTTAGAGTTTGAGAGTGGTTGGCTGGGAATCATTTCCGAACTAGAGTTTTGGAAGAAAACAATCAGTTTCCTATTAGTGGGGGACTCCTGTTAGCTTACTCACATGTGTACATTGTAAATAATGTGCAGGGCTATAGCTAGGGCTTCCTGGCCCTTTGCTAGGCTTTGATCATCTCTTTTGCCAGGGAATATAAAAGGCAATAAAAGTTAGCACTTCTTGTTTATAACCAGTGGCAAACCTTTTGGGAAGAAAAGCCCTTATTCTCCTCTGCACTGTAAGGCTCTAATCATACCAGGAGTCGCACTTATCCTTATATACCAGACGCTCTACTGAAATCAATGGGAGTACTTACTGTGCCTAACCTTACAAAAGCGCCCTGCTTTTATCAGATCTGGACTTCTAGCAGATACAGTTCAAGAGATTACCTCTGAAGTTATCCATCTACACAGCTGACGAGGAAAAGAGAATGAGAATGAAAGGTGAAGATGATGGCTTTTATCTCCTAAAACAACTCTCCAGATAATTTCCTAATGAGGAATTCTGTTTGAGTTGTTGCAACTGCATAAGCTATTGCATTTTGCTTTGGTATAGATAACCATGATAATCATATTTGCCTGTAGCAAAATGCCATAGTAAGGCAGGGACATGATTTCCATCTGTCTTTTGCAGTTTGTTTTTACAAAAAAAATTAATCCTTTCTTTCAGATAGGAGCTGCTCACAGATGATTGAAGTCCAAGACACGTTTTCAGCTTTAGTCTACTGATTTTGATCATTCAGTTACTTGCCTTCCCTTTTGAATCTTCATTACAGAAAGTTATCAAAATATTTTGTGTAAGCATTTGAGTGGCACTATGTGCATATGGACCACATAACTGGAAAGAGGCAGAGGGGATTATTTTTTTTTTTTCTCACATAGAGAGTAAACAGGACATCAGAACAAATTTCTTGCTCCAGTCAATTTTCACTGTGAGAGTCAAATATAATTTTGGTCAAAATCCAAGCACAAAACCAACTAGCTCATTTCTGATACTTGCCTACCACTATCTCATCTGGTCCTAAACAGGAGACAGCCTGGCTCAGTGCTCGGAGGCAGCACTGTTTTGAGGTGGGTTTGATCTAGCAGAATCAGGATCCCCACTTTTAGATCCCCACGGATCTAAAAGCCTTGTCGAACAGATGCTTTGATTATTGTCTCTTCTAATTATTGCCTATATTTAATTGGAGTGAATCCTGTTGAGCCAATACTTTCATTTTAAAATTATGTTCTGATAAATGTTTTCTCATCTTTGAAATATCAGTGTAATAGATGCGTTGTTTGTGTCTGAAATAGGCCATTTTTACATATGTCACATTTGGAAAAGAAATCTGCTCCTATGCCCCCTCAAGGCTCCATTAGATGGTGTTAAGTGCTCTCATTTTTCTGCTCCTTAAGATATTTTTAACAGGCTGAGTCATTAGGTATTCTGGTCACTCCTCTTGCAGATGCAGTTATGATTCTAACAGGGAACTCGTCAATTCTGTGAAAGGTCTCTGTAACAACCGTTCTCATTACAGGGAACATTTAAGTTGCCACAGAAATATAGCAAACAGCCCTGGCAGGGTATTTGGGAGGTCATGTAGTCCCCTCCTGCCCCAAGGTGGGCTCGGCTCTGCCAGGTCATCCCTGGCAGCAGTTGGTCTAACCTGAGATCCCCCATGCCCGTGCCCACAACTTGCAGCACCCCCTGGCAAACAGCCCTGGTGCTAAGTTATTCAAAACATGTGTTGTTCCACCTAAATCTTCCATGTGGCACTTTTAATGGCCTTTTCTTCTCATCCTATGATCCACGGTCTGCAGAACAATTTTACAAATGTCGAAGCTGTTATCGTATTTCTCCTCAGCTTTCTCTTGTCTAAGGAGCCGTGGTGCTCCCAGTCTCGCCTCCGAGATTGTGGAGTCTTGCTGCTTCTGCCCTTGTTTCTCTCAAACTGACCTCATCTTTCTTAAAGTTGAGCTGAGATGTTACCAGCGACAACCAAGGCAGGACATAGCTTCCATACAGCTCCTTGGTTCGTGCATTCTGCTGTGAAGTTGTATTTCCCATCTTGTATTCATACGGTCAATTTTCCTGCCTAAACTCCTTATTTCAGACCACTTCAATTTTTCAAAACCATTTTGAATTCCAGTCGTGTCCTCTAGCTTTTGTCCTGTACAAGACAGCTACATTGCCTAGTGTCCAAACCATTAAATATTGAATAATACCAGACTCAGGGGAAAGCCTAGCACAGATTTACTTGTCCTTTTCTCTAGAAGTATGGTTTTCAAGCGAGTTGTACAACAATTTCACGGTGGTTTCAATAAAACTGTTTCCTTAACTTGCTTATGAGAGTCCCCTGGGAAGCAAAGTCAAAAGCAGTGCTACAGTCAATATGAAGAAACCTACTGCTTCTTCCCTCATTTCCTATCTATATATGATATTAACCTTTTTTTGCCCTTAGCAGTGAACCACTTTTTTCCTTGCCTTCATGTTCTAGCAAATGTTCTTTCAAGATATTTTTTCTGTTCTTTTTTTTTTTTTTGTTACCTCCTGTGTTTGTTAATTTTATTTTATTCTATGCCTTGGCCTTTCTGATTTTGTCCATGTAGGTTTGTGCTAGCCTTACATGTATCTTCTTAGTAACTTGACCTACTTTCCATGCCGAATAATTTTCAGGTCACTGAAAAATTCCTGAGTTAGCAAAAGTGGTTTCTTACTACACTTTCTGTATCTCCTTCATATGAAATAATCTGTGCTTGTCTTTTTGAGGCTGCCTTTTAAAGATTTTCCTTTAAGCTCCCTTTTTCCTCCTGCCTTGCTTCTCTCAGTTCTCCAAGTCGAGCGATGCTCCCTCGCTTGAAATCCTTTCTTTTTACTTTACTGCTTTCCTTTCTTTCCTTGCTAGATGTCAGGAATACCATTCTTTGATTGCTGTCACAGGGTTTGCCTTCTCCCTTCACACTCTGGACCAACTCCTCTTTGCTCGGCAGAAACAAGATCCAAAGGAGCCTTTCTCTCTCCGAGGACCAGAGAATAATCTCCATTGTGGCAGGGCTGCTTCCCCTCCTCTTTTATGCTCAAAGACTTTCAGCAGCGCTGTTGCCTCCAACTGCTGGCGTTCACAGCAGGCATATGCAACCACCATGCACATCTTGGAAAAAAATGCCTCTCCCTGTTCCCCTGCTCAAAATAGATCATCAATGTATCACGTCCATTAACCTGTCAAATCAGTTAAGTAATAATTCTGATTGTGAATTAAATTATTCCAATTTATTTTTCGTGTTTCTTATATTAGCATACAGTTCTTTAAGGTAATCATGCCTCTGTTTTCTTTCTTGTCCCTTTTCATTCCCGCGGGGGCTTTAGTACCCTGTTTTCAGGCCCTGCCTTATCCACCTCTTCACTAGTTTGCTCAGTCTGTGCCCGACAACATTCTCACTTCTCTGCGTGAGACGGACTCTCTCTTTCTTGAGCTATTGTTGCCTTCTCACTGGGAAGCTGTGGTCTTTGCTGGGTGCTGTCTCCTGGCCACCCCATCCTCTCCAGATGCTGGCCCCTGCCCCAGCCTTTGCCCTCAGCAGGAGGGGCCGCAGAGACCCCTCCTCACGCCTCCTCCCCGAGTCCCGCAGCAAAGTGCTCGCTCTCAGCTTTCCCAGGGGCTTGTTTAATGGGAGAGGTTTTCTAACAGCTCCGATCCAGGCTCTCGACAGGCACTGTACCTTCTGGGATGCTGGGTTAGATCTGCACACGGACGTCTCCGTCACCTTCAGCCTCTTTCCTCAGCAGACTGCCAGTTTTGCACATCTGAGACACCGAAGTATGACTGTCCTCAGCCCTTAGTAGTGACGATTGCTCACTCGACAGCAAGGCAGAGCCTGGATAACTCTGTACGTTGTGCAGAAGAATCTTATTAAAATACGACAATGCAGTAACACCGTAACCACACCATACCCTCCCAGCTTTCCTCAACACAGGACTGCTTTCTTGCCAACGGTCATGTCACTTTAGTAGTTTTGTAACAGGGGACACTTCTAGTCTAACTCTGAGCACAGATCACCTCTACTGAGCTACCGAAGCCACAAAGGAATGCCTAAATGACGAACTTATACCTGCTGTTCATCTGAGTCTAGACAAATGGCAACGTGTAGAATTACTTTTGTGAAAAATAATCTGTGCTGCTAAACATCCTGAAAGTCATAGGTGAGAACAAAACTATTCTTATTACCAAGTCTGAATTTCATTCCAACTTGCAAAGTATTGAACAGTTTTTCCTCTTTGACCTTGTTTCTGAAAATCTCAGATTATGTGAGAATCCAAAATTTTATTAAAAACTGAGCAATTCCTTATGATCGCAGAGAGAAACTTGGAAATGTGCGCCCTTATAGTTCAGCAGCAAAACAGAAAATTGAAAGAGCTGTGAATTGTCATTTTTTCTTTCTTGTTTTTTTTTTTTTTAGTTCTGTTATTTGAAAGTGAACTCTATGACTAATGGTTTTGAACTTTGGGACTTGCCACAGTGCCAAGTAAGCATGGCAAATGTTTGCAGGATTGAGACCATTAGCTGAAGTGGTCTGTTCCGTCATATTTTCTTACCTGCCTGTGAGACAGATAGAGAAATAAAATAAGAGCAATGAATAAGCTAGCCAAATGTCAGCGTTGTGAAGCCAAATTAATCTTGGTGGCCACTTACTGGACAGCTGGCTGTACAAGCAGAATCTCTCAGCGGGGGTTTAATGTAATGTTAGGAGTAGAAGTAATTCAGACTAGTCATACCGCTGAATCGCAGCCGTCATTAAACTGTATGTACTGCAGAAAAGCATTCCTCATTATTATCCATCATCATCCTCATTCTCACTTGGAAAGTATTAAGCTACTGTATTAAGTTATTTAGACCGTTAGTCAAATAAAAAAGAGGCAATTTTATTGCTGCCTTGGCTACTGGTATTTTATCAGCCAGTAGCAGTCTCCTTATACCTTAGTCAAACCTAAGGCCATGCTCAGGGGAAATCCGCTATATTGAGGTGAAAGAAAATGACCCTGCTATGCTCCTAAATTTCCCCAAGTCCTAGAAATCTCCAAAGGGAAGGGCTATTACACCAACATATTACTCCAGTATTTCAAAATGGGGATGATCTAACTACAATTTAAAAATGAATTTTAATTATTTTTTATTTCGTTCTTTGCTTCACTGTAATAAAATAACTACTGGAGATGCTCATTTGCTTTTCCCTCTGCATGAAGAAAGCTTTTTGGGCACTGTGGAGGTGTACAGTTTTCCTGTACACTTTTAAAATTAGTTTTCTTTTTCTGAGGAGAGAAGACGAACCAGTTAATAGGTGGAGGGGCTTCCTTTTTGTTTCAGTGATAACAGACATGAACCTCACAAGCAAATGGGCAACCCACGAACGAGATATGGAGCTCTAAGGCCTGGGTGCCTGCAAGATAAACACTACCACCACCTATTAATTGCAGGGGAGGACTGTGGATGAAGAGGAAGACTTTACTTGTTCACATTTTCATGGGTTGCCTCTTCTTCCCAGTGGAAAAGAGCAGGACAACGAAAGAGAAACTGGCCAGTCTCTTCCATCTCCTCCCTGCTTGGCTGGAAGAAGGTGGCCATGTAGCATAAGGAGAAGCCTGGTTCCTCCTAATGAACAAAGCAGAGTATATCGCAAAGAACAACCCTGGGAGAGATTGCTTCTTCCAAGTGGATGGAGCCGATGGCCCCCTTGGGTCCCCCAGCACATGGCAGTGCAGCTCACAGCTGGGCACAGCTATCATATAAAATTGTAAAAATCTCTGCGGCAGTTGCAGCAGTTGTTTACACAGGATAATAATATTAGAAAGTACTCACAATAAAGTTGTAGCTTTTACTGTGACTTAGCAACTCAATACAAGGATAAGCACTGGCTTGGTGTAATAACCAGCTCTCCCAAGAGCAAGCGCTCTGTATTGTAAAAATTGGATTTGGAGTAATAGCCCAGACTTCTCATGGCCTGGAATTCTGCACATGAGCAAAGGGTTCTAATTCTTCCCTTGTCACTGGTTTTACACTGATCTGTCCCCACTGACAGCAGAGTTGTTTCCTACAGCTTTTGACAGTCACGTCCCGGCTTGGGTACAGCATCTGCTCCGGCAGCAGCCGAATCTCTCCCCACTACTGGTGCAAGTGAGAAGGTTACAAAACTGCCTCCTGCTACAGGGTGATTCTTGTTTGAGCCGAAGCAAAGTAGGACCAAAGGACAGGCCCCAACTATTCAGGATATTCACCAAAAATTGAGATTTGCCATATAGCATGCCTCTTCATCATCTACCATGATTTTTCCATCATTTATATGGGCAAGGTAGATTGCAGGTATGTTTAAGGCACGGAGCTGACAGCCGCTTGTGTCCATGCTAAGCAGCTGGGATCAGTGTGGGTACCACAAACTGATGTTATGGTTGCCAAATATGTATACATGTAGGAGACAAATGTGCTCACTTCTTTTTTGCAAAGATACAGAGCAAAATGCTGAAAGTCAAAACTGTTACCACCTGGCAAACTGAGCTCGAGCCTCTGAACAGCTGAACAGCACCAGGAAATAGGTAAAATCAGCTCAGATTTGGATTCATGTTTCAAAAGACTGTTAGCATACAACATTCAGAAACACTGGATCATTTAATGCAGTGACTAGCAAATTCCTACTGGGTTAGAGTTTGGTATTTAATCTTCTCAACAGTTTCCCTAAGTACAGAAAAACAGCTGGAGAGATTTTCTTACACAGAGGAAGATGCTTCTTCCATATTTTAATGAGAAAATAGGATTCTCACTATGGTATTGCTGTTGCCTCAACATGCCGTAGTTGAACTCTTGTGCCCAGGGCTACAAGAATTAAGTGGCTTCTTTGGTCCACCCGAAGTTAAAGCTAAAACAGGAACACCTTTGTCTCTCCTCATTGACGGTGAGAGCAGGAATATCGGAGTGACCGTGGCAGGGAGCAGACAGCAGCACACCACTTGCTGCAGGCACAGCCGATGCCGGCGAGCACGACACGGATGCGGTAACTGAGCACCGCTGACCTCCTCGCCTCATCTCCTCGCCTCATCTCCCCCAGCAGCGCCTGTGGAAGCAGGGAGGTAAAGCTGCTGCATCCAGACACAAACAAGCACAAAAATCTGTGGGGAAAAATATAAATCCCTTCTGGATCCTAGATTTAGTGTTTCTAAATAAAAAGGATTTATACTGTGGTGCCTTTTTTCTTCTCTAAGATGTAGCTCTTAACAGATGGTGATGAACAGTTTGGAATTAAACTGTATCCTGCTGCATTGCGAGATGCCTTTTTACAGCACTATGCTCTGGGCCACATCCTCGCCATTCACGAGGTATTTTTTAGCTGCTCAAGTAATTATTGCCAAAATATGATTTCAGCTATAGACGCTCTTTCTTCCAAACCATCAGATGTCCACATTTCCACAAGACTGTGCATTGGCAAGAAGTGAGTGACTAGAGCTCAGAAGTGTCACCAGGTTCAAGTCTGCGATTATCCTATGGAGAATGAAAACGTGTTTCAAGAGTGGCAGGTCTGGGAAGCATTTAATTAGCAGAGTGGATAAAAACACTTGAAAAGTAATTGCAGTGAGTAAAATGCCTACAAGAGGTTAACCACTCCTCAGGCTGCCCACGGTGAGCCCATGTCGTGAGCTAAGAAACCAAAACTTGCCTTTTCTATGAGCAGCTGTTGTCACCAGAAGGACTCAGACGTCACTGAAAGAGGAATCGTTTTTCAGGATCTTCCATTTGCTCTCTTGTGCCCTGACTGATGGAATAAACTGGAAGAGTTTATATACCCCTGCAATTTATTTTGTTGAAATAACACCTCCACCATCTTATTAGTTTAAGTCAGCTGACTAATAAGGTTCTTCCTTCTGACTGTGAAAACCAGAAATAGTCAGTCCTTGGTTACCCTTGAATGGTGCCTTGCATTCTGACGGCATGTTAAATTAGAGCTCCTGCTTGGGTGTAAGGATGCTTTCACTTTACATTTAGGATGATACGATTTTTCCAGCCACTCAGTGGCTCCCAATGGATTACTGTAGTATTTTAGGTAGCCAGTTTGTCATGGGCACCTGCTGATGGGTATCAGAGGTGAGTGGTACCATGCAGAGAGGGAGCATCCCCTTGGTCAGGCTGCAGAGGCATGTGCTTTCTGAGGCAGAGCATGCGCGCTCCCACTTACTGTTGCTGTAAGCTGAGTGACAACCAGTTTACTCCTTGAGACTAGGGATTTTTTTCATGAGATAGCTTCCAGATAGCTCTCATTGGCCACAATGCCCCTAAATGGCTGAAGATTTACCGAGGCACCAGCTATGGGCTGGCTACAGAGCGCTCGATGCCCTACAGCATTGGGAGTCAGAAGGATGAATCACGGCTGTGTCCGCCTAAGCTGTGGCTCACAGAATCACAGAATCACCGAATCCCAGACTGGTTGGGGTTGGCAGGGACCTCTGGAGATCACCCAGTCCAAACCCCCTGCCAAAGCAGGGGCACCTACAGCAGCTGCAACGGATGCC
>NW_009620446.1:12044-16405 GCF_000690535.1 Cariama cristata | reverse complement strand
TTTATAAGTATTGATGAGATCCCCTCTCAGTCTGCTCTTCTCCAGGCTGAACAGACCCAGACCCCTCAGCCTTTCCTCATCAGGGAGATGCTCCAGTCCCCTCATCATCTTCGTTGCCCTCCGCCGGATGCTGTCTAGTAGTTCGTTGTCTTTCTTGAACTGGGGAGCCCAGAACTGGACACAGTTCTTGGTCGCAGCACAAGGCCAAGCCTGACCCGCTTCTCACTCACCTCATTTGTGTGCAACCCCGCGCTCGAGGGCATGCTGCAGCGGAGCTCCATGGGACGTTGCCCATGGGGAGAACGGATGGGTGCCTGGTACTGCTGGGCAGACCCCGGTCCCTCTGGTGCCACTGGGCACAGACACTCCCACATCCAGCAGACAATCTGAACCCAGTTCTCCTTGAGCACGGCCGCGGGGCTTTGACCCCAGCCTTCAGCTGTAGCACTGGGTGCTGCTGCCCATCACACAACGGGCTCTGTTGCACGGGGGCCTTGCTTTCAAACCTGCCCTGAATTTTACAGATGAGTTTTGTTCCCTGACCTGGCCTGTTCCCGGACAGCGCAACTAGGTCCTCACCTTGCCTTGGATGCGCTGAAAAGCTCAAACTTCATCTTTAATACTTTACACTGAAATGAGCTATGTTTTCTATGATAGTCCTCTAAAAGCTGAGGAGAAAGGACTCAGGCGTTTCTTCTACTCAAACTAGCAAAAACTGGTTGTGGTAATTGATAGATTTTGCTTAAGAGCCAAAGGAGAAATGCTAATGATTCTGTATGTCAAGTTAAGTGGAACAAATCAGGGAGGTTTGGGCCAGCCAGTAATTCTTCTCAGGGAAGAAAAAGCAACCAAAAGTATCCAATTTAGGGAAGAAAAGAGGCAGAATACAGAAAGCAAATTCACTCCCTCTGCTTCGTAACAAAGTCGTGGACTTAAAGGATTTCTGCCAGATAAATATAACAGGATCTGTGCAACGCTGTAGTTTGCAGGTTCTTTACACAAAATATTTCCCTTTTGTGTCTTTATTTATAACTAGACTGAGAGACATCAAATGGCACTAAAGGTATATTCCCTTTGTTTGGGTTTTTTCCTTCTCTGCACTAGTTGATGCTAGTGATTGATGGATAATGAGGTAGCTTATTGTGGACCAACAATTAAACAAATACAAGTTGTATTTTCAAGAGAAAAGAAGATGATAAGAGGTAAATCAGCTGGAACCCTCCAGAAAAAAAAAAAAATAGAGCAAGTGAGTGATAACCCCTGTTAACTGCAGCCAGAGATGCATCAGGGAAAGCCTTAAGATCAAAAGGAATACCATTCCAAAGGAAAATATGTATCTTGCCAGGATGGATCAGCAGCTTCAAAATGATCAGTTAGCATTTGAAATTTCAGATTATGAAATGTTGACAATTAAAGCTATATTTTCCCTGCCAGGATGTCAACTGCTGCTCCTCCAGTCCTGACTCACTAGATCATTATATGAGCCAGCCCGTTTCAGCGAAATTGTGAGCATGAAATAAGCTTGGAGCTCAGCAGAGACGTGAGCTGTTACTGGAGAATGACGTTTGGTTTGATTCTCAGTAACTCACTGAATGCAATAAGAAATCGGTGGCCTCCTTCTTTGCAGCTTTTATTATGCTCCCAGTTGGCACCAAGTAATAGGTGATTGTGAATATGGCCCCCCATCCCACCTGGAAGGCACACTGGCCACATCTGTCTGCGCCCTTGTCTTCTTCGCGGTCCACTCAGTGGATGGGCAAAATGTGCTGCCCTCCCCCAAATGAATGAGCTCTGAAATGTCCGGAGTGCCTGTAACTTTGAGAAAACACAGCAGACACTCTTCCTCTTCTACCCATCCTGCAGGAATGTACTGAACTGCTCTGAAAACAAGACCCAGCTGTGGATATTTATTCTCCTCCCTCTTCCCTCCCTTCCTGGAAAGCACACTGAAAGAAGGACTTTCAAAAATAAGAGTTGAAGGAAATTTTTAAAAGTTGAACTGAATTAAATAGCTCTGTGTGATATTTAAGAAACTGGAAATAGCAAAAGACAATGGTTAGCCACACACAGACACAAGCACACACAGAGACACACATATATATACATATATAGCAATTGTTTAAAAATTCAGTAAGACCTTTCCCCAGTGTTATCCTACAGCATGTTGAAAACATCGTGATATTATTGGTGCTTAGAAGCTGAAGAGCAGGCAGATTGTCTTCCTCTCAGTGCTAGTTGCGCCAGCTGTGCAAGTGGGCTTTCTGTAATCCCGCATCAAGATAATGCACTTCTAATCTTACCCTTTAGATGTGACTCCTGAAAAAGGACCCTGCACGCCCTCCCTGTCATTGCATTTTCTGCAAACAGCCTTGTCCTTCCTTTCATGCTTCAAAATTGCTATGCTGTCCTGAAAGGGCCTTGTGTTCAGGTGATCTTAATTTTATAATAAAAACTATCCTTATTTTACAGCTGCAGAGTCAAACACACAGTTGCTTCACATGTAGAATAGAATTACCTAAACACAAAAACATCCCTCCAAACTGAAAATCAATTATGACTTCTTCTTCTTCCACATGCTCAAAACACTGGCCCTCATAACTGATTCTAGGATCATTTTACTCCTCTTAAATTGGAGTAATCTCAGAAGAGATTAAGTCCCAAACTTGGTCTGCAGTCCTTAATCATAGGATTAGTCACACTGATTTAATGAATTTCTTACCTGTGTAATGACAGCAAGATCAAGCTACTAATTTGTTTTTTATTCTGGAGGGACAGCAGCAATATCTTGGATATTCCAAAATCCCTTTTACCTTCATATCTATGCAGCATGTCATACATGCAACCCTTGAATCTGTGTATTGTACGGACCCGCACCCTTGCTGACCTGCACACACAGGGAGCGGTTACAGTCAAGATGAAGTTACTGCCGAGAGCCTCGGGAGCATTAGGAACCCAGCACCCCCTGATCCCCTGGGTTGCCCCTGTCCAGCTTAATTCCTGTTAATAACAAGAGTCACCCCAACATCTCTGATGGTCTGAGCCTCCAAGCGATACATAAGTGGGCAAGAGGACTGAAGAGTAGGAAAATATTTTCAGTCTAAAAAAGCCCTTTGAGGCACCTCCTAATCCCTTGTGAGGCGTGTATCCAAACAACCGTGTTTCAGTTTTAAAAATGAAAATGTGAAAAGGGATTTTTACTAAAATTTGCGGAAGTCCAGTCAGGTTTGGAAACAAAAGTTCCTCATTCCACTCTTGTGATGGATTGTATCTAAAATGCTATTTTCCTTTGCCAAAACTTGAAGTTCAGTTAAATTAAGAAAAAGTGTGTGATATGAAAGTATAACATGTAGAACTCCAGAGGTGAACACTGCACCAACCAACCAGACTCAGGATTATGTTTCCTCAAAATTTCCTGTTGTCAAAATAGGCAGACAAGGCAGCTGTTTGTACAGCCTGGGGTACCGGGCCCAGGATGCTGACACCATTGCTATGTTCAGCTGTTTTCCCATGTTGGGCACTTCCCAAAGCACCTTTTAAAACGTAAGGTAATATTGATTCTGGAGACCGCTAGCGCAGTAAGAGCCCAGCTACCAGGTCCATCAACAACGGTGCCAGCAGAAAATGCAATTAAAGGCCTATCATATAGACTTTTGTCTAGAGAGGCTGAAAATTACTCCCAGCCTTTTTTAAGGCTGCAAATTCCTTACATACAGCCAAGCACAAAAGGATCCCATACGAAACAAGGTACAGATGTTCCCCAGTTAATGGGTATGAGTGATTGAAACCACTGGTCCCGCAGGCAGTTTTTCCTGGGCAGCAGAGAGCTTTGCCCGGACCGGGGCAGCACCGGGAGCGCAATGGCCAGTGCCGCAGCGAGGGTAACCCGTCGCTGCCTTGCCAAGGGTTCAGCGGGAAGAAGCTGTGGCTACTCAGAAAACCCAGTTAATTCCTTGAACTGCTTTATTTACACAGCCTCCAGATGAGTACACATAACATTGCCTTTGGAAATGATCCAGCTCCTCGCTTGGAGCTGAAGGAGGAGCGCAAGCCTCCCTTTCGGAGGCACTTGCTGCCTGTTAATTTGCTGCCAGGTCTGCAGCGAGCCATGGGGATGATGGCCTCGTCACGGCACAGGGCCACCCTGGCACAGTCTGCCATGCCAGCCCAACCGTTGGTGGTGCCTGCTCAGTCCTGAGCGGGGGGCAACCGTGCCTGGAGTCTCCTGCTGCCTCAGGGGCTCCTGCCTGGGCCGGCTCTGCGGGGGAGCCCTCCATCTTTTCTGTGCGGTTTGTAAGTCTACCAGGGTGTGAAAGGGCTATTCAGTAAGTGCTATTCTTCCCCCTGAACTGGTGAGGAAACAT
>NW_009620446.1:0-12032 GCF_000690535.1 Cariama cristata | reverse complement strand
ATGCCGGAGGAGACTCCAGTAAGCTCTAGCCGGATACACAGGAGCCAGAGGCCCCTTCAGGGTAGCAGGAAAATTGAAATTTAGCAATAAAAAGGATGTGGGAGCCTGCACAAGGAGCCAGGGCTGCTGCCGGGTAGCGATGGACACGTGTGCGCACACAGACATGCAGGCACACTGCTCCTCCAGTCCCCAGGTTTTCCTCAGGGGAATCCTTCATCCAGCCGGAGCAACCAGAACAGGCATTGCCAGTGAGCCCACCGGCTGGGCCGGCCTGGCCAAAGGCCAGCAAAAATAAACAGGAGCCAGCCGGGTCCCCGCTGAGCAGACCTGGGACACTGGGGCTTTTTGCAGGCTCTTCATTGGAGACGTAATACAGTCACCGTCTTCCTGGGCCTCGAATAAATTCACCAACGCAGGGGCAGCCGAAGGGATTAAAAGTGCCGGCACCGGGAGAATTTCTCTGGGTGTTTGTGGGGGAAAGAAAGTGCTAACAGAGAGAGCAGGGAGAGAAGAGGTGTGTGGGGTCTGAGGGAGATCAAAGCAGAGACATACCAATGAAGCACGGGAGCAGAGGTGAAATGTTGCAAAGGAGACAGAAAGAAGGACTGCGAAGGCCTTACAGACAAGGTGTAATGAGGAAGAGGAGGGAAGCACAGGGAGCCCCGCAAAGCCGCCTCTGGCCCTGTCCCTGTAAGGATGTTTTACGCTGCAGTGAGTCCAGGGCCATCTGTACAGTCTTAAAAGAGGGGCAGGGGAGGAAAATGCCTTCCTCTTTCTTCACACAGAATTGGTCTAGAGAAGGTAGAAAAGGAAAAATAGAATGAGACAAAAGATGTATCGACAGAATAAATGGTATTTTGAAAGTTGCCTGAGGGATTTGTGTTTGCAAGCCTTCCATGATACAAAAAACATAGGACTGAAAAAGGGAAGGAATTAAAGAAATGTTGGGGGGACATGACACAAGGGTAAGTATGTTAAAGTTAGCACATTATGTTACTTAAATATATAAGGAAGGGTCATTCCTAAACCTTGCTGTATTTCTGAGGCAGGATGGGACAGAGCAGCTGCAGTCTTGGAGGAGCAGGAACACTTGTGAGTCAGCTGTAACACTTACATGTCAGGAGAAAATACATCATTTTTTCCATCCAAGTATGAATCTTATGGAAGGAATAAGAGAGGAGGAAGTGTCTTATGCCTTGATGTCTAGAAAAAAAATCAAGGGATTAATGGATGATGAGGACTTGCAATATGTGGGCCAGATTTTAGCTACGAGGGCCTGGTGCGGGACACCTCATAAATAAGTATGACGGATGTCAGGGCTCAGAAACTTTGGGTTTCTCGGTTAGCCATACGAGTGGACAGCTTTAGGCCTGGATGAAGAGCTAAACATCCTAACATCCTAAAAGCAAAACCATAAGAAAATGGCTACTGACAGCTGTTTGTTCAGAAAGCAAAAGCACGGTCTGTGAGCAAGGGTCTCTGCAGACCCACAGGCCTCAGCTCCCCTCTGCCTGTGAGGAAGAGTCCATGGAGGCAGCTCCTCCTCACAAAGACCAGGCACAGTCTGCGCTTCCACAAAGGCAAGGCGAGGCTGGTCTATCAGTTGCCTCTCAGGGAAATTGGGGGGCCGGTGGCTGCAAAATCAGTCACAGCAGGAAAAATTGCACTGCGTTGGTAGAAGTTATAAAATGACCAGGCAGTTTGTTCGGCTAACAGTGGTTTATCTGTGGTCATGTGGACTGCCATGTCCAGGGGGACATAGCTACCCACTACCCCTCCATGTTCTGCACAGGCAAAAGAGTTTCTGAGGTATTGAAGGAGTACCTGAGTGTATCAGAATATCCCCCTCAGTGTTCAGCTGCCTTTCATAAAATCTGGTCTAGAAGTATGATTTAGGTGGGCTACAATAGGGCAGGGACCATGACAAAGGAGGGGTTTATCAGTGTGAGTGAGTTAAGTAGGGAAGGAGTAGAGGAAGGCTATCGCAGACAAAGCAAAAGGAGGAAAGGCGTTTTGAGTTGGTAACAAACAGCACACTGGCAAGGGCAGCAGGGTCTAAATACGTGGAATATCTCCTTTGGGTTTCCATTTGGTATAGATCTTGATTTGGTGTAGGTTTTTAAATCATAACTCTTCTCTGGATAATGCAGTGGCTAGTTTGGTCAAGAGGCTTTCCAGTGCTATGAGGGACAACACTTGGGTTCATGAGGCTGGAAAGTTTCTTGAATGCAGGCAGTTCCTTCAGCAAAGCAGAGTGAGAGACCACCAACCCCTGCTAGGAAACTTTTTCTGATAAATGTTGGTGTTCCAGTGAAATGAGTCCAGACTGAGAAATTTCTTTTTGTGGAAAACAAATCTAAGCTGGTTTTGCTTTAAGCTGGTCTTGCTAGAAGACCACTCAAGGTCCCTTCCTAAATGCAAACTGTAACATTGCAAACTTAATTTTCACTTAATGTCAAGAATTAATTTTTTTTCTCCAATATTTAAAATACAGTACAAGAATTTAATGATTACTGATTAATTGCTTTTTTTATGATCTGCAGTGGTAGGACTGCAATTAATCTGCAAGAATAACTAGTATTTTCCTTGCATCAGCCACAAACTCCTTAACTCCACTCATTTCATGCTTAGCAAAACCCAAAGCGTTGTAATGAAAAGGGTTTATTAGGGACTTCTCAAGTGTATGCAGAGTGCAGATAACTCCTAAGTGATTTTGTCATTGTTTCTCTGCTCTTCTGCTACTGTCAAGGCCATTTCTTCTGTCCTCTTTCATAATCTCCGTTACGGAGATAAAAATCAGCATCTTGGTTTCCGCAGCTGGAAAAAAGGTGCTGGAGGACCACGTGACCATTGTCTTTCTATGTATCACCCAAGACACTGATCCTACAAAATTTTCCATCACGCTGTTGGAGAACCAATGTTTTTTAAAAACAAACGGCAAAGTTCAAGCAGTATGCAGGCTTCATATTTCAGTACTAGTTAGATGATGAACAGTAGCTGAGAAAGCTGTGAAGATTTCCATTACTGACTGAACATACCCATAGTACTTTAAAGGTTAGTGGCACCCAACACACCAAGTATGTGAAAGAAAGGAAAAACTGGGCAACATGAGAATGTGGCTTCATGATTTCAGCATATAGCCCTGTAATGCTGAAAAGAAACAGAAAGAAAGCAAATCAGATCGTGCTTAACTCGTGTCATCTGCAAGCTCTGGCAAAGGATTTGTGCTACAGAAAGCCACCAATTCTTAAGATTCAGGACAGGTTATTTAATGTGTGTGAAGCAAGAGGCTGGTTCTGGTGATCCACTTGAGGACAAAATAAACACAAAGAGGAGATTTACCTGTACTTATAGATGTGCTAATGCCTGTAACACTCCTATTACTAAGGGTCTGTCAGCACTACCATTTAAGCCTCTAAGGTTTATAACTGACATGACACAAGTGATGCTCAGCAGTTATATTACCTTTACAGCTCCAGAGAATATCAGAGCATGCCCTGAACTGGGTCCTACCACTGCAGTATTACACATAAGGGAGAGTGCGAAAGATTAAACGGCTGACCAAAAGTTATGTACTAAACCAGAAGCCAAATAAAATTAATCTTTATTGCCTGCCTAACCTTAGTCCACTGAGTCACTCAGCCTCTCCACAGCTGTAGAGTTTTAGGAATCATATACTGGAAATTGCTTCTCAAGACTTTCTTTGCTAGACCAAAGACTCATTATTGCTTGGAGCAAAACGTTTACTGTTGCCCCTTTCACTGTGTAGGTAGTAAGGGATGGACAAACTGATGGCCAATTGCAGTCCAGATGTAGCACAGTCAGGTTAAAATGTGCCCAGAGCTGAGCTGGGTGTAACTTGGACATGTCTCTCTGAGGAGGCTGCTGTGATGACAGCCAGTTCTTGGGCTGCCTCTTTAACCATCTCTCTCTCTCTCTGTGTCCAGGCTGTTGCTGTCTCCTCCACCTCTATCTTCAGGCAGTCCTACTACATGGTGCAGGCCAGAGAGTCCAGAAATGGGGAAACCTCAGCTCGTGACCCTCCTCTAGCACTCTGGAAAAGGGCTGGTCCATCTCTGGGGAACGGCAGCCAAGCTGGACACAGAGTTGTCCTCTACTCAGCCCCTTACAAGTTCAAGCTGGATTTGGGAGAGCATGTCAAGGGTTGGCTAGTAGCAAAGACCCTTTGCAGGGCTTTGTACTTCAGGACCACCTAGAAATTTTGCCAAACGTAGTCGCATCCCAGATCTTTCTAAAAGACACCAAGGAATGCATGGCCATGTGGAAAAAGTCCCAAACAGGAGGGCACAGAATACTTGGTTAAAGACTCAGGACTGTAAGCACCTCATGAAAGTAGAGTGCAAGTCTCACAACAGACATATCTGGGACTCATAGGAGCTTTCAGAAGCCTCTGGTCATGACTTTGTAACCCTTTCTCAGATGAGCAGGGCTTACTCAGGCGAATAATTGCTTTTAAATCAATAGGAAGGCTGGTATAAATAGTAGCTTTCAGTTCTTGCTGCTAAGGTCTGTTCACATCACTTTACACTGTATTTTTGGCCTTCGTATGCCCCCGCACAGTGAGAGCTGGACACAAGCAATGCCTGGGGAATCACATCTGCTGCAAACCCTCAGCAGAAAGTCTCTTCCTGCAGGGCCACCAGCTCATCTCACGTCACAGCGCTGGGAGAAGGGCTGGGCAGTTTGCAGGGAAATGTCAGAAGTGGTTTGCGTTGTGCCCATACATACAGTCTCAATGCGCGAGACCATGGTGCAGGGACCGAATCGTTATTTTGCATCTGCAATGTCTCTTACATAGGCTCAGATCAATATGCATTGTTTCAAACATGACCTTCACGGTGGATACTGCAGCATGAGGTACACATGATAGCTCTTACATCAGTAAAAAGTATTTAAATAGCAGCTTTTAGCTGTAGTCATCAGTTTATATCGTGGGGTTTTTCCTGAGGCTGTTTGTGTTGTTATCTCATCCAGTCTTCCTTATTAGCCACATAGCAACTTCCTACTTAGTTGATGAAGTTTCTTAAAATATCAACTCTAAGTGATGAAAACAGAGCTGATGATGTGTTTATCTTCTAGCCTTTTAATGTGATGTGCTATCTTCTAAACTGAAACAGATGAAATTTTTGCTTCTGTCTCTGGTTATTTTTCTGTCTTTTTCATCCTCGTCTCTACTCTTCCTTTTTTTATCCACAGTTTGACCCAGATAGCAAATTGCTCAGAAGTCACGTCTGACTTGAGTTCTGAATCTATATTATTCAAGTGACTTTGCTGTTCCCATTAAGTAAAATGATTTTGTTCCAGAGCTCTTGATTAGCAAAAATGAAAGATCAAATAATTTGTCATTGAGTTAGGATGATGATAAGGGCCATGATACTTAAGGAGGAGAATTATTTAAATGTCACATACACCAAGCTGTTTATTATTTTGACAGTCTTGCAGAGTTCTTCTCTATTAATACATTATTTACAAAAAAACCCCAAAACACTGAAATTAAAGAAAGTTATTGAATGCTCAAGACCTGCATAAATTAGACTGTTGCTGAGCCTAGGCAGAAGAGCATGTTCAGCTTCTACTTTTGAAGAATAAAATCTGATGGCATGTTGTCCTTGAGGGACAGGGGCTGTGCAGTGACTCTGCGAGATCAACAACCCCATTTTCTGATCTTTGCATGACCTGTCGTTGCAGGGCTGTGGAAGCCCCTACCTTCCCTTTGGCTTCCCTGGGGGTGATAGCAAAGCCTTTCCTTGTCCCACCAATGCCGCAGTCACTGGCATGGTGGGGTGGCCCAGCCTCTCCTCAGATGGAAGAGCTCCTTGCTGACACACATTTTGTTTCGAAGCAGAAGATTATTTCTGGATGCCACAGGGCTGACTCACCAGCCCGAGTTTAACTCCCCAACCACAGGATTCAGTTCCTTTTATTTTGCTGCTTCAGTTTTATTTCTTCAGAATAAAAGAAGAAGCTTCTGAACACACGCTGAACATATCCTCAATGTCTTTCCATTCTGTGCTGAGCATAGGCTCAGCAGAAACCTTGCTCTGTGCCTATCTGCTTTTGGAGTTTAGAGAAGACTGATCCTTTTTTTCCCCCTTCATCCCAGGACCACAGTTTCCAACGCAAATATCAGAGAGTCATAAATAAAGGGAGTTCTTCACCCATACAAGGTCCATGTTCCTTGTTGTTCGCATGATCTGCAAGCTGTCACCTCATATGTTCTTGCATGGAGGCCTTGGCAATCACCTGTCAGTCAGCAGCTGGAAGCCTTAATTTCATCACTGTGAGGGATTCCCATGAAATGCTGTGTGAGGACACACAGCAGAACTGGACCCCATGGAGTTGTTCTTTGAGGACCTATTTGTAAAGCACTTTTAAAGGGGTCTGGCTAGCTAATGATCCTACAAGCCTGCTGGGTCACCGATTCCAGTCCCCTGCTGTCATGGGCAATCATGTCTTGTTATTTCTTTAATTAACAAAGATCTACATTTAAATTAATCATTTGTTGCCCATGAGAAATAGAGGCATTTGAAAGACCTGGAAACCTTTTCCTGAGTTCCGGCCTAAATTTTATTTACAGGCAATTTATACCCATCTGTTTTTGTGCCAAGTACATTCTTCATCCTAAATAGCTGGTCTCCCTCCTCTACACTCACCCCTCAATGTATTTATAGTCATAACTATCCCCAGCCTTTATTTTGCCAGGCTAGACAAGCTGTGCTGGTTTAGCTTCTTTGCTTTTTTGTTGATCATTGCTGAGGCCCGTCTGTATCCATTTGATTTTTGGGTGGTCTTCCTTGCTTGGAAGTCAGACTGTCCAACACGGGACTGCAGGCAACTCCAGAGGAAGTTTCACCTTGGCCCTATGCCATGTTATAAACACTTTTTCACTGAGAATATTGCATTCAGATTGGCTTTTGTCTTTTTGACAGGGACATCACATTGGCAGCCTAGTAGTCTTCCTGTAACTGATTAAGAGACCTGTGTCTGTCTCCTCCCCTGGCACGTTCCCATAAGAAGAGTGAGTGCACACGTCAGGGATGTGCTTCACCAGACTGGTGCTCGCATTCCCTCTCTTTCAAATATTTGGGGGCTTAGGCGTCAAGGTTAAGGTTCGTACCTGGTAACATGGCAGCCTGGCACAGCAAGACCTATCATCAAGAGGGATGTGCTTGCGTGGAGCAGGGAGATGCCTCCAGGCTGCAGGTTATCACCTGGGCACCCAGGAACAGTAAAATATGAAGAGCTGTTTAGCGAATTCGAACAATTATTAGAGACAGCATACATCAAGTTAGCTTTACATAGGCTAACAGAAAATTAGGCAGCAGAAAAACATCGGAAGGAGAAGGTTCAGGAGTGAAATGAGCCCAGGCTTTTTTTCTGGCAGGGGTCAGAAAGCAAGCTTAGTTTTAGCTGGTCAACAGATACATTATTTAAGTCACATTGATTAGGATCAGACATCATTAAACTGTGTGCAGTTACCTTATTTAGATTAAGACAATTTCCCATTAGTGGCAGTAGTATAAGAGGAATAATATACCTTTCTTGTCCCCCGGTATGTGTGTGGAAATCAGTATTTCCTTGCACCTTTCTCACTGCAGCTGGGCTGCTGTGGAGCAGGAGAGACGAATCCCCGAGCTGAGAGGGCAGCACTATACAAGAATGTAACTGCAGCATAGGGTGGTGGTTACACATCCACCTGTGAGAAAAGTGTTCTCTGGGTGCAGCCTCCTGCTCCCTGGATTGATTCTGCATCTTGTATTGGCAGCCATCTGTTTAAATTTTGGTTTAGTAGGTGATTGAAATAAGGCTTACAAAGAGAACACCAACAAATTCTGAAGGATGTGAACTAATTTTCAGCTGTGCACATTTTCAGCTGAAAACTACAATTTTACTCTTAAAATCTCTAGTCCAGGACTCTATTTCACCCAGCATTTAACCCCAAAGGTTCGGAAATGCTGTAATTATTTTTATATTTCCCTTGTTTCTAATTTTTTTTCAATAATTGAATTCAACAAACCGATGCATAACCTGGGATTTACTGACCTCTAATGGCTAAATTAAAACCTTCCACCTTTTGTTTAAATGTGGCACTAAAATGAAAAAATACATTCAGGATCTGCTGCTTTTTCGAGTCAAGACACCCCAGTTTAAAAAACGTCTCCTCCTTCTGCTGGTAAAGAATCGCTTATTCTTTCAACTGGGCTGAATAATATTTTTTGGATGATGTGAGTAAATTACCAGTCACTTTCCCATTCCCTGTAATTAGCATGATAAGGGGGAAACAAGAAGCTGGGGTGTCTGGCTCAGTGGGTTTTGATCAGTTTTGCATGCCCTGCTAATGGGAAAGAGGCAGTTCCTCTCAGCAATTTTATGGACAGAGTAGGTTTACTGTATAAGCACATTACTCAGGCAGTTTCACAAAATATTTATATGGGAAATGTGGGCTGGAAGAGGTGAGTTTTGCATCATGAGCAGGATTTTGGAAGACTCTGGCTTGTTCTGACCTCTGGTGACCAAAGATGCAAAACCAAATCCCAGACAGCTCAGTGCTGTGCCTTGTCACCCAACCCCTGCGTCCTGCAGACCCCTGGCCACAGGCAAAGGAGGGGGCTAGTGGGAGACTGGAGGCATTTTAACCTGCTTGGATTAAAATAGATTAAAAATAAGGCTTGATATCATTATAGGATCTAGCTAGCTGTGAGTATTTTGAGCGCAAGCTTCATTTTCCCTATCGAGGTCAGGCAAAGGGCAGGTCAGTGGCAAAACCAGCCGCCGCTGAGACCGCCATTCATCTGCTGTCTAATGCCCCTTAGCCCAAAGAATCACAAGTTATAATTTCTGTTTATGGTGGTGGCTCATAAGGTATTATCCTGCTGCCAAGGAAGCAGGCAGAAAAGATTACAAAATAGATGGATAAATATTATTGAAAATGGGATAACAAATTATGCCCCATAGCTGGATGCCATCTAACAGGCATCACCGTTTTTCAAGAAAAGCATTGTGTTTCCTCTTGAAGGTTTAACTGCATAGTCAGAATGAGCCGATCAATCATAGATTACCCTCAAATATCTATGTGCTTTTACTGTTTTTATGACAAAGCCCTTCAAAGCATTAACAACATTTTTTCTATGTAATATATGGATGCCTTATTATATCAGTATATCAATGAGTTAGAGTGGTAAAAACTGTGATCATATGATAAAGTAGTTTAGCATAGGGATTAAAATCCTCTGCTTTTATGAAAATATCATTCACCGTACATCCAAGTTATCAGTTATTTTATTTAAGACTGCTTTCTGAAGTCAGCAATATGCTGGCAACCTCATAGTTTTGGTTATAGTTCTCAGATTTTTGATGCATAGGTCCGTTTCTAAAAAGTCCTTTTTTACTGCCTACAAAGCCAGCCAGTGCTGAGGTAATTTCTCAGGAAAAGAGGTGTTACCCTAAAATGAACTTTGGGGTTTGTTGTATGTAGCTGTAATGCCTATTTACCATATTTCCAGTTTGCACTGTCTCTAAGATGCATCTTCAGTCAAAATACAACAGCTCTTCTTTTACCAGACACGTACCCTTAGTCCTGTTGGGGTTTCATTGGTTTACCATCAGATTACATACTGATTTCACAGTTTGCTTCATTCGCATTCAAAGTCCTGAGCCAGGGCTGCAGAGCAGTCTCCGGCTAATCCACTCTTTGGTTACGTTCCTGAGGGCAGTGCATTAAGGTCCGAAGCAGCAGGATGCCATGTTTGCTTTGCCTCAGTTATTAACTCGGGTCAGTTGGAGACACGAGCACTGCTCAGGCTGTATCTTGGCACTTAAAAGAAGACTAAAGAAACACTGGTTCCTGGCAGAGTAAGTGCTGATAATTTTGTTTTGTAGTTACTCGTTCAGCTCTCTGAGACCCGGCTGTGAAGGATACTACATAAATGTAAACAGCTGGAGTACCTTCCCTGAAGCACCGTCTGGTCGTCTTTAAAATTTCTTAAATTATAAAATTTACACTGCTTCCTTTGAGAGGCTGTATCACAGTCTAATAAATCTCTGCACCAGGCAGTTCCTGAGATAGCCAGGCACATTTTCATGTGTCAGTTTGCCCTGTAGCTCCAGCAATTTGTCACTCACCTTGATGTTTATGGCCTACAAATATTATTCAGAGATGCAGCAAAGTAAAAAAAAAAAACAAAACAGATGAAAATCTAATGGGAGGATCACCTACAGGTTACAGAGGATGGTGAGAGAAGTGGTTTTCCCTGGCTGACTACAGCAGTGGTGGTTATGTAAAGCACTTCCACCCAGGACAAAATCATCTGTCTATGAAGTGCAATGCTTTAAAAATAGTTCTTTGTAAATGAATCCCTGTAGCCCCTTAATCCCTGTTGCTCTTTCCATTACTTTCAGGGTACTTACATCTTTCTTCTACTTAAGTGGTTAGGACTATAAGCAGCTTTTAAGGGCAATCTCTAGCGGAAGGAGTCTATTCCCTGCCGACTGACGCAATTATTCCAGACCACAACCTTAAATTCCGTTTGCTCTTCTTTAAGCAGCAAAACAGTTTTGGCACGAGGATTGTCTATGTAAGGAAGAAAGGGGAATTTCCAAAGAAAAACACCAAGTACTTTTATTCCAGATATTATTAAATCAGGATCACATAGTTAAGAAGAAATTGTGGGGAGAGTCTGGTTTTTTCCTCTTGTCAAGTCAGGTATGTGCCCTCCATTATGTAATCATGGGGGCCTTACTCTGCCAAGACCTTGCCAAAATTACAAGGTGGGAACAATACTTACTGTTATTGGCTATTACTCTTTTATGATTTGAAAAAAAAAATGAGTAAAAAGGAATATAAGCAAGCAGCAAAGAGCTGCTGTTTCATGCAGTTTCTTGTTGGGACCACTCTTTTCTGGATTCAGATGTAACGTCTCCCAGATCAACTGTGAGCCTTATCTCAGTGGTTGTCACAGATAAATAAAGCAGTTTACAGATTAATGAAGAAATATCACCTAAAACTTTATTGATCTTCCTTGCATTTATATAAATAATTCACACAGAGACAGAACAAAAAGATTATTATTAAGCCATAAGACACAAATGGCAGTATTTAATTGGAAAGAAGCAATTCAGTAAGTAGTCTGGAGACAGGCAAACTATAATTCTTTAACTAAATACCACTATTTCTTCCTGCTCATCATAGTTTGCATATAATTCTTCTCTGTAGCCCCCTCCAAAATGTTTTCAGCATTTTCGTTCAGCAATAATAATTATCTGGACAGTTTGGAAGTGGAACAAGAAGATGAAGATGAATCAGTGCGTATTTTCCCTGTACTTCACTGTAACCAACAGACTCCTTTGGGAGAGGGATTTTGGCAGAGCAGCTTTCCATCAATATCATTGTAACGAGCTTTAATATTTAAATCCTGTTACAAGGGCTCTGAAAGAACAATTAGAAGTTGAGAGCTTTTTCTCATTATGTTATGAGGCCTTTTCCTCCTTCTCTTTCCTCCTTGTCTTCTTCCTGCTACTGTTTGTTTATCAGTCCATGGGAGTGTTGCCTGGCAGGGGCAGTGAGCTGAAATGAGCCAGCTGCATTGGATGAACATAACTACATTAGCAAGAAACAAGCCTAAGCAAGAAGATGAATCATTATAATGACACCAAGTGAAGGGGCCTATGAGCTACAGGCTGGGGAAAGCTGTGGGATCACACTGGGAAGAGATCACTACGTGTTTGCCTGCTCTTCTGACTTATCCTAATCATCTACCATTGCTATTGCCCAGAACGGGGTGCTGGAGGAGATGGGACCTGTGCATGTCTAGCCACATCTGGGGTACTGTGTCCAGTTCTGGGCTCCCCAGTTCAAGAAAGACAAGGAACTACTGGAGAGAGTCCAGTGGAGGGCAAAGAAGGTGATGAGGGGACTGGAGCATCTCCCTGGTGAGGAAAGGCAGAGAGAAGGCATCTCCCTGGTGAGGAAAGGCTGAGAGAAGAAGGTCTGTTCAGCCTGGAGAAGAGCAGAC
>NW_009620445.1:2902-3626 GCF_000690535.1 Cariama cristata | reverse complement strand
TTTTCAAAAGGACTCTGCCGTATGCATGGTCAACAGTTTTTGGTGAAATACTTAACGAGCCAGACACAATAATTGTTTTAATGTCAGGTGAGTGCGAGGTATGGCCGTATTTCCCACCCCTTCCCATAGCATTATAAGGACAAGGCTGGGGACAGATCCATAAAAAGCTACCTGATCTATCTCCCCAGCCCAGCATTGGCTCAGCTCTATACCCAAACTATTCTTTCGAGATGTCTGACAAGCACTTAAAAGCACTAACAATTCCACCCCTGCCCTCAGTGGCCTGTTCCAGCTCTCCTCTAGATGTAAAGAGAGCTCTTCCTGTGCCCAATCTCTGTGCCCAATCTCCATCTCCCTTTACATCTCACCCTAGCCTCAGGGGACGTAGCAAATAGCTTTGCTTCCTCTCTGCTGCATGGCTGATGCCTTAATCACATCCGTCTTGTAAGGTCTCAAGAATAAGTGACTTGGTGCCTTGTTAGCATGCCTAATGGGAGACACTCAGACATCCCGACCACAGCTAACTCAACCGTGCTATTCCCAGTCACTGGCTTGTTCAGGAAAGAGCCAGACAGTCCCCCCTCTGCTGTCCGGCATTTAGCAGTAGGAAAGCGAATCAAATCACCAAAACCGTTTTACTGTAGGGATGAGCAGATCAATCTCCAGATGTCCAGTGTGGCATCGCTGTGCTGGAAGTATCGCCTTGCCCCTGCCAAAATCAGTA
>NW_009620445.1:0-2669 GCF_000690535.1 Cariama cristata | reverse complement strand
TTCCCATACCTGTCCTCTCCAAGCCTGGAAGGGACCCAAGGCAGGCAGGTGAGGTACAGACATGGAGCTTTAACACAACAGCTAACACCCTGTGCCTACCAACCACCTGCTCAGGTGGGGCCTAAAGTTGCATCCAAGATGTAAAAAGAATTTAAAGAAAGGATCTTTTTTTTATAGACATCTCAAATATTCACACTAGAAATTGCAGAAGGGCTCCAGCTTCTCACCTTTGGAAGGTAAAATACCAGGAAGGGAACTGCAGCAAATGACCTACAGAATTGAATATCACGTTTCAGGTGAGCATTTCATCTTCAGCCAGTCTTTCTGAATTAGCAATTCTGTACTCAATCTTGCAGCCTAAGCCCTCTAAAATAAAAGCTATGGGCAGCCCATGTGAATTTAAAGCACCTATTATCCGAGTACTTCCCGTCCTGGACTGTTTAGATCTTCAGAAACTGCATTAGCAAATCAAGAACACTTTTTACTTTTTTTTATTTTTTTATTTTGGCCACACTACACACTGCTGTAACAAAGGCATTGTAAATCCAATTGAAAGCTGCGTGCCTTATTAAGTCTTGGCATGCCGTATTTACTTATCTCTCCCTTCCAGATGCCAGGTAGACAGATGAGGATGCGAGGAGTTTAGATCAGCAGGGGGATAATGCAAAAAGAAACTTCAACAATTGGAGGTATTTGAGGGAAATAACAGGAAATGATTTTCAAATCATTGTCACTGCTGAGGAGTGAGTGGATCAACAGCAACTTAAATAAAAGCCCAAAGAATAAACACCTCCCCCAGGTATTTATGTGGACCTAGGTATTTATGAGGGACCACCTGCACAGCAATGCATGGGGAAAGGGACTTCTCCAGGGACGCGAAGGTAAGGCTAAAAGCAACAAGGGTTTGGGCTCACAAAGACAACCGCGACCTTGAGAGTGCTTCTTGTCATTCGTGCAACGCACCTTGTGTGCTGAGCCCCTTCTCCAGTGATGCCCTGGGACATTGCTTGCCATACAAAGCATCACTTCTGTGCTTTAAAGATTGTTTTTAGACCCACCAGCTTCAGGCTATAGATTTTCATGAAAATACAACTTTGTCCTTCATACAACTCCTCTCTCAGTTTCAAGGAAAACACCTATCATTGTACAGTGGTTCCTCTTCTCTTATTCACCTTTGATAAGCAGTAAGTTATAAGCTCCAACCTGCAAAGTATCACCACTGGCATTTGAATTCACACCCGCTGCAGTTAAAGAACTGCTTGTCTCAGAGATGTCATTTTAGGCTCTTTGCAAACTCAGGCTAACATTCATTACCATCAACCTTAACTGCCCAGGACGCTGGCAAACTCACATGTCAGTTTTGCTGCATGACCAACCCTAAATACTCCACTGAATTCCTTGCAGCAGACAACTGCGAAGAAAAGATCCTTGTAACGTGAGGTAACATAGTAAGTCAAGTAAGGAAAGCTCCCTGCTGAAACCATGATACCAAAAAGGCTGGAAAATAAGGGCCATGGAAAGAGAGGAGGGAGGCTGGGGGATGAAGATAGTTTCACATGAGAAGATGACGAAGATAGCTTCTGCCTCCCTCAGCTACCAATTCACCGGAGGCTTTGAAATCAGTCACTTTGCTCCAGGTTCATTTTGTGCACGGCCATTTGCCTTGATCTTCTGCCCCCTTCCTCCCCTCAAGACTCATCTTAAAAGTATACTCGGAATAGCTTCTGTGTGCTACAGAACAGCTAACAGGGCTGCACTGAAGTTTAAAGGAGTTAATTTCACCAATGCAATAACTCATCCTCCTGTCGTATTTCATACTAACCAATGAGCATTAATTCAGTCTCCACTGAGCATCAGTAATGAATTTTGCAAACCTTACAGACTGAACTTGTATTTCCTGGAAATATTGTATCGCTATAATGAAAAGAACAAGAGAACGAAAAAGAATAAGCTGTGCTATGGTTTTATATGCTTCTTGCTTCTTCTCTTCCTTTAAGATCATCTATTACTAAGCCTGAAGGACACACAAATGTAAGTGTTCCTGTCTGTTGTTTCTTTGCCAGTCAGTTCCACAATGGTTTCCAATCAGGCAGAGACCGTCAGACCACAATGCAAGCGACACCCACGCAGGGTGGCACGAGAACACCCACACCGTACAACTGGAGCCATAAAAAAGAAATGTCTAAATCAGAAGCAGCGAGAGTAACTAATTGGAAATGTTGCTCAGCAGAAAAATTAGCATTTCATATTTATAACGCAAGTGCCAATAAAGAAAGAGACATGTCAGCTATTTACTTACTTTCTGACAGTTCAATCATGGGGCCCATTCCCAAATGACTGCAAGACAATAGGAAACTGCCCATTTTTCAAGAAAGGGCTACATAGCACATGGCGTTTCAGCCACTAACAACTCACATGGTCCTTTTATTTAGGACTTAGCTGCAGTTTTACTCCCTTGAATCAGGATTGACTTTGCTGAAGTCAGACTTACTCCAGGGAAGAACAGATTCAATGTAAGAGAATTACATAAACCAACTCCACATCAGGAGGACTCTCCAACGCTGACAGAGGGGTTTGTACCCACATCCCCCAGTTCACTGGGTCATCTACAATCCCTGTGGATCATGGAGCAGCAGAAACGTAGCGGTTGTTCAAAGGTAGCACTCATA
>NW_009620444.1:7693-30417 GCF_000690535.1 Cariama cristata | reverse complement strand
CTGATCCTCTGGTTGTCCTGTATGTGCTGCGTCATGGCACTCAAGATGAAATGCTTTGGTATCTTCAGAGGAAGACCTCATAGAACTTTGAAATATTAATTACAGAAATATTACTATACAGGAATGAAATAATATATTTGGGGTTTGATTTTTTTTCCCAGTAAAACAGTGTTGTGGCTTTATTACAACACATTCAAAGCATAATAACAATAATTATTATTTATTAGCATTGCATCAGATTTGGTAATATTTTCCTGGGGCATGCACAGTTATAGATCTGCATTTTCAGCTTAAGCCCAAGACGTCCCAAGAGATTACAAAATGTCACCTAGAAAAATAAATACATAAATTTATGCTATTTTCCAGGAGAGACTGCAAACTCAGACACTGCATATAAGATCTCTTTGCTTTCTTTTAAAATAGAAAATTATGGAAATAGCCAACTTATGTTGACTGACAGAGGAGTCAGCTAGGGTCTCACAAACAGGGCACAATAAAAGAGATTTGAATCCAAGAGAAGACAAAGAAGGATGACCACATGAAAATAACAAATGGCAAAATGAACAACAAGATTCGCTTTATTCTTCATGTTTCCTCAAAATAGCCAGCAGGAAATCATATTTAACATTTCCTTCATTTTGGATTTGTTCAGAGTCTCTACCTGCATTAATTGAATTAAGTAGCCCTTCAGCTCTGCTAAGCCCTTCAGCTCTATTAAGCTACACAACTGAATCAGGCAACTGAGGCTGGTGAAAAAAACAATGTTTATTTATGCATCCCAGGAGACCAATGAGCTCGTTACAGACTCATTTTGTGTGCAGAACTGCCATAGATGTGACATCACATGATGAAACGCAGGTGAGAATGGACATTAGCACAAACTGTATTCTTGTCCATAGCCTATAACTACCAACAATGACTAACTCTATTGCATCCAAGCACTTGGCTCATGGGTGGCTGTTCTGAAAGGAAGAAAATACTGATCAGGTGTGACAGTAAGAGTCCCTGGACAGAAAATCCTCATAATACTTTGCCACAGAACAACATACTGCTTTGTGCACCAATTACCTGGAACTGTTGCCTTGTTACTTCTATCTGTCTGAACTTTTTTACTGTAGAAAGACAGCAAGATGTTTTGGGTGGCATATTTCATTGAGACATAGACCTAGGGCACACATCTCTCTACCTTTTGCCATCATATTCCAGTGAGCAGAGCTCTGCATTCAGTGTTGCTATGCTGTGCTTCCATCAGACACTCCCAAAGATTAAATGCAAACACCAGAACCGAAAGCAACTTTCCTGTGCCTCCTGCTACACAACACACGTTAAAATAACAAGATAGAAACTCCCACAGGGGAAGATAGTTTCAATTTCCTTTGCAAGAACTAATGATTGCTTTGGCCGCAGTACCCTGAGAGAGGCAAGGAGCCAGAGGCACTTGTATGGGAAAAGGTGCAGGATGTCACACATGCCCAGGGGTAAGGAATGCAATATACATTATTTCTTGCTGACTCTGCTGCCTAAATACTTCAGTGCTGGAAAGATCATTCTACTAAGAACATAATTCCCCTTTCAGGAGGAATTTATCCCACTCTGATGGCTACTGACTCACACCCCCAAGTCAGGGTGGACTTTGGCTCAGTGTTTGACTTCCACCTCTGCACAGTGGCTCCTCACAGAAAATTTTTACCTTTCAGATACAATCAAAATGGAGTCCTCACGTCTCTGGAAATATGACATGAGCACAAAGGGGAACACCCAGTATCCAGGGTCCTAAGGCCCATTTCAGGTATCTGATGACTCAGCCCAGATCTGCCCTGCCAGTGAGCTTTGGAAGAGTGTACAACTACTGCAGTCACTGCCTCTCTGCAAATGTCATCATAAGGTCACATCCTCTGACTCAAACTGAAAGAGGAATCAGTCAGAGGGAACATGAAATGCTAATATGAAGCGAACACAACCGAAAGACTATATAAACAAATACATGTTCCTTGTAGGAAGAGGGAAGGCATAAACATTATCGTTTAGTTACTCTTTGCTGTGCAAATATCATTTATCATATGTTATAATGTACGTTAGTAAGAACTCTAACGAAAGACTTGTCTTTTTCTTGACCTTTACAAAATCCACAAAATTCAGAGATGTTGCTGCAACCCCACTGCTCCGAGGCTCTTGCAGGGGAACAGAAGGATGAGAATGGCAACAAGAGACACAAGCTGCTGTGAATAGCAAAGGTCCTGGGAAAAACAGCGACTCCAAAACAGCAGTGGTGGAAAAGTGAAATCAATTTTGATGGGAAACAACCTCTCTGTTCAATCCCTTAGGCCAGTTTATGAACAAAGTCTCTAGATGCATTTCTCTGGTACCCTCTAATTCCTTTAAGACTTATTTGTTTCTAAATATCGTGCCTGCTGTATGCAGTAAGACTTGTTGCATTGCACTCCTTCCCTTCCCTCAATGACATGAGAACAACAGGCTTTCTAGATAGGGATCTGTCTTTGCTTTACTATTCCCACAGATAAACAGCCCTCAAAAAACAAAAGATGCCCCTACCTAAATTCAGCAGCTTGCAGAAATGTCTGTAACTTCGAGCACAATTAAGTTCAGGGAATTGTGACTTTCTGTATGGTTGAAGTTAAACAAGGCTAGCAGGTCCTACCAGAGTGGCAAGGCAGAGCAGGACCCTCTTGTGCACAGCCCGAGGGAGAAGTGGGTGGTTTTGATTGCTGAGAGATGGGCTCCAGCCTGGCTTGGGATGAATGCTGAAAGTGGTCTCTGGCCACCCCAGCTGGAAGTGGGTTCCTTGCCATGGGGCTGAGAAACTCAATGCAGGGAGATGAGCTGTCATCTACATTGACTCCTCATGCTACACTGGCATGCTCCCCTGACGAAATGGCCAGGCCTGGGACATCATCGGTTGCTGTGCAGACAAGAGCAGTGAAACAACCAGAAAAGACTGTGCTAAAGGACACCACACCATTATCTGTGTTTACCCAGTGCTGTTTTTGCTGTGTGGTCAAATTGGTGTGTAATAAATACAATATCTGAAGCCCTGATCAAATGAACTGTCCTTTATACTGCCACCGAGAAAGCTTCGATGTCCTGCATTGACTGCTTTGAGCACGCATGAGAGAGGACCAGAGGTTTATGTCTCCTTTAAGTTCAAATCACAATGCAACAGGTTTGTTTTGCAGGGCTGACATTTAATTATTTGCCCTACATCTCTCAGGTTAAATTTAAAGCTAAATTTAGGACAAGTGTCTGGACAGAATGTCATGACACCAGTGTATATCTGTTGCACAACATGCCATATGAACATGTAATGTTCAACTCAGTTAAAAATAACCCTACACTTACCTAATTCAGCAGGCTTCTGGACTCTACTGAGCTGGTAAGCAGACAGTGCAATAATAAGAGTCACAAGTGTACTGAGGGAAGAGACATCACTAAAAGTAAGGAGACAGAAAAAAGAAATATTTTTCTGTATTTGTTATCTCTTTTTTTTGGTACCAAGTCGTAATTACTGTCCCATAGTAATATATGTATGACAGTCTAGATTATCTTAAAAATGGATGTGGATAGGTAAATTAGAGTGGAATTGTGAAAAGAATTGTAGAATTTTTTCACACTGAAGGGAGAGGTCTCTGATTCCTCAAGAGCAGAGTTAAATGGCTGTTAAAACTCCCACTCTAAGCCTAGAAGAGGACAGATTCTTTCACGGTTAAGAATTAGCTTGCTAAATACATGGTTTCCTCAGCTGCAACAGGGATAGATGACACCAGTCAGCGTGGCTGAGGCAGGGAGACCCAGATCTCCAAACTAAGCATCATTACCTTCCTGAGCTGTGGTTGGAGATCATAGCTCCAGGGAAAACCTGAGCACAGGAAAAAAAAAAACCTGTTATACACGTGTTAAAACCCCAAACTGAGATGGAAAATCTGTTTAACACCTTTATGGACAAGATGAGAACAAGCATGACAGCATAGATGAAGGCTGGAGTAAAGAGCTGAATCTCAGCCATGCTGCCTTGATGTTACGGAGAGCTGTAACAATAAACAGGATGTATTTTCTCCATTTGAGCTGCTGCCATGCTGGTGTCCTTCAGCATTTATCTAGATGCACCTTGCTGCTAAGGAAAGGTTAGGGTGTTTTCACCAGGCCTCGGATGGTGGGGCTGTATGTGCTCCGGCCACGTATGGGTGAAGGCCATCAATGCCGAGCTCTCCTCCAGTGTGAGGAGATGGCAGTCTCCGTGGCTCTTTGCTGTGGAAATGTCCTTGTAGGTCGCCAACTGATGCACAGAGTCCTCATCTACTTGTGTCCCTGGAGCTACAGCCTGGCAGTGGGAAGGTCACCAGGATGAGACAGAAAATGCTAAGTGCTGCTGGCCATCAAACGGAGGGGCCAACAGCTGTAATGTGTGAACCAACTCGTTATCAGGGTGCACTGAGAGCCCCAAGGCAGCGTGCAGTGCAGCTGAGCAAGCACTGGGGAGTGCAGGGAACTCACGCTCCTGTGGCAGCTGAGCAAGGAGAGGGTTTTGTTTCAAGGCATTAGAAAGGGGATACAGACAGCTCCCTGGGACACTAGGCTAAAGCTGGTCCAGCCCAAATGGATGGGGCTGATACCTGACAGTTGCCCAGTAGCTGATGGGAGCACATGCAGCCTTGGTCTGGGTGCAGGGGCAGGATGATTGATCACATCATGAGCTACAGTGGGTACTGCCTGGTCTCCTCAGTGAAAAAAACTCTCACTCTCAGGTGGGACAATCTTTGGGGACCAGAGTGAGGCATATTACCGTGTCAGTGTAAGGAAATCTATCCATCCGCTTTGTGCTTGCTCTCCAGATACCAAAGTACTTTGCTATGAGGGCATGCCAGCATAATACCTTTCAAAAGTGCTTAAATCATGTTTACCATTTTTTCCTTTAATGAGTGGTTTCCTTTTGACCTGGGACTGTGAGGCAAGTTTAGATGTCTTAAGCTACTCACACTATATATGAGTGTAGATGGGTGTATGCAGACTGTCAAAGATGTTTTTATTGAAATGCTGCAAAGACTGAGTCATTTCTTGGTTGGCACGTTCTGTTTTTCATGAAAATGGTTTTGCTTTCTCTGCTGCGATTGTACATCATGTCTCTCATATTAGTTGTGGTCACAGTTATGTATCATGGATTAATCTCTGATATAATATTATTTTCTGTTGTTTGGTACCTAAAAATTAAACAGGCCAGTGGTCGGCTTAAGTAGCTCCCATAGGCTGACTTTGACAGTGGTCATTTAGGAGCATCAGCGTGTCCAGAGAAGAGCAACAAAGCTGGTGAAGGGCCTGGAGAAGAAGTTTTATGAGGAGCGGCTGAGGGGAGACTTTATTGCCCTCTACAACTACCTGAAAGGAGGTTGTAGTGAGGTGGAGGTCGGCCTCTTCTCCCAAGTAACTAGTGATAGAACAAGAGGAAACTGTCTCAAGTTGCACCAGGGGAGGTTCAGGTTGGATATTAGGAAGAACTTCTTCACTGTAAGAGTCATTAAGCATTGGAACGGGCTCCCCAGGGAGGTGGTGGATTCACCATCCCTGGAGGTGTTCAAAAAACGTTTAGATGTGGGGCTTCGAGACATGGTTTAGTAGGTTTAGTGGGCATGGTTGCATTGGGTATACAGTTGGACTTGATGATTTTGAGGTCTCTTCCAACCATAATGATTCTATGATTCTATGATTTTCAAGAAACTTCTGTCAGGATAAATAGTTCCCCTTAGAGATATCCTGCTAGCTCATAAAGACTGGTTTAAATCTTCAAAACTTTGCACTTTGCAACCTTTCCAAATATTTTTCTGATTATTTACTTCTCAACACTCCCGTTTTCATGTAATGCTGAACCCAAATTTGAATCTTCTAAATTCTTTATCTCTGTGACATTTTGAAGCAACGAGTCCCAGAGCCACAAATAGCACATTTCTGTGCTATTGTTGTCAAACTTGTGACAACCTCTTGCTGTGTACCAGCAGAGACTCACATGTGGCTTTGAACACCATGAGCAGGGACCTCCATCTACAGTGGCTGTTGGCACTGTAAGCCAGGCACTCGGGGAAGCAAGGCTGCATGCACCAACCTAGCTTTTGACACATCGAGTCACACAGAAATGACAATGGGGCATGCTGTGAACACTGAGTTCAGGTTGCTCAGGAAACTCTGGCTAGCTTTAAAGTATAATCAAAGAAAAAAAATCCCAAACCTCATACCTGCATCAAGGCTTCACTTTTTGAACGTGCCAGCACACTCACCAGGGCAGTCTGTGCAGCACATGGCACCAGCAGAGCTTTAGACACACTTGTGTCTGGCAAGAGCCAAAACACTCCTACCACAAAAAAGTGATTGATAGTGTAAACTTTCACCAGTGTTATGAAATGTCTCTGGCTATTGGTTCACTGCTCAGGATGTCAATAGGAATGGTGTGTTTCATGATCATTTTATTAATTTTTTTTTTTTTAAAAAAGAGGGAAAAAAAAGGAAAGATTTACCAGAAACCACTGGAGTAACTGGAAGGTGCAGTCCTCATCACTGATCTTTGTAACCACAATCCATACCACATGTTTGGCCTCAGCATCAGTTTTTTTCCGCTCTGCATCACATCCGTATAACAAAGCATGGGAACCAATATTCCTTTAGTGGCATGCTCAGGTACATTGTTTCAGTACCAGAGATGCTGATGGAGTCACACTGGAGTAAGTGAGGACAAAGCAATCAGTCAAAACCCACTAAGGTCTCATAACATGCTGGAAACAACACACTTAAATATGCAAAGAATAGATCAACCAGGCATTACGAACCTTTTATTTCCCTGGTGTATTTATACTTCATTATTTATGAAAACTATTATTGTCTCTTCTGACCCTCCTGTCATGCAAAACGCACATATGAATAAGCACACACTCTCTCTCTCTTTGCATGTATATGTGCACATGTACACATATCTTACTGAAAATCTGCTGTACTTGGATGAAGTCCTTTACCAGCGATATCCATTACAGGTACAAATTAGTGTGGCAGGAGAGTAGCTGGGGAAGATATTGCAGAAGGTGTGGGCTTTCTCCAGCTTTCTTCTGATAAAGAATTCCTTCATATAGCTAAAACTCTACTTCCAGATGCTTTCCGTCTGTCCTTAAGTTCTTCACTGTCTGCTGCAAAATTCACAGACGAGGCTAGTGAACAGTCTTTTGTATTTATTTATGTAAAGAACGATCAGATCTTTAGCTACTAGAAATCAGTATATCCCTGTCTATTTTAGTGGAACTGTACTTACTTGTTTCCAAAGAAGGTGCAGCTCAGGCCGGGGAGCACAAGAAGCACTTCAGGGAGAGGCATGTATGTTCCATCAAGAGATCTTTTAAATTTTGTCTCAGATTTGTGAAATAATGTGACATGCAAATGGCATACACTGATTTGCCATATGAAGTTCTCATGACACATTAACACTTTTCCTTTTTGAGCTCCAGAGCGATATTCCATGTCTGGTAAGAAATGAACAATAAGACTTCAGGCTCTTTGGAGATGAGTCAAAAGCTCTCTGCTGATCCCATATTTGGTCAGGTAATTTGCTGACAACCACAATTACAAACAGTCCTGGAAAGGACCTGATGATGTACTTGTGCACAGAGTCTACCACTCTCTCTGAGCACAGCATCAATGAAACATAAAAAAACAGGTGTGCACTATGGAGATGGCTAGGCTGAATTAGAGCAAGCAGAAAAAAAGAGTTTGTCTTAGGAAGTATATGTCTTTACCTTTGTGGGTGGACCGGTCAGAGTTCTGTCCTGGCTAAGCATCCTCAGAAAAACGTCATAAAGATTAGCAGCACAGTATGTATGTTAGCAGAGAACCAAAAGAAATTACATAAAAATAAAGCTACAATGACATGTAACTAAAATGGTATAACCCAGATGTAAGCATGGGACTCTGCACCTCTTTTACTTATTTCGTAGAGGAAAAACTCACTTTGCTGTGCAAATCAAACAAAATACTGCTGAGAGAACTGCAGTTTGGAGGAAGATAAAAAAAAGATAAAATTTGTGTATTTCTGCATATGCTGCAGTAGATATAAACACATGTACACACAGATGCAAAGAGAGGACTAGGAACTGTGTATAAAAAAGGGTAGCACCAAGCAAGTCAAGCAGCTTCTGAAAGATCAAAGAAATCTAAATCTAACTCTCTAATTCTGTTTGCAGCATTTGTTATTTTGGAGGTATCCTGGGAACTGATTATATTGAATTTTTTGCAGTTGATTTTGAATCTTTCTGGCTGAAATTTTCCCCAAGGTGTTACGTGTGGCAAGGAAGAGACATTTGCCCAGATAAGAGTGTTAACATGACTTGGCAGATTTCTGCATAGTGACATGCAAAATATTTGCCAGGGCAAGCCTCAAGGCCCATGATCACCAGCCCCACCATCTCTGCCTGGACACGGCCAAGGCTGCTACAGGAACAGGGGCTGTGGCCGTGGCCAGGAACACAGCTCCCACAGCTCCCCCCCTGCTCAGCGGAGACTGGCAGGAGATTTGCATCCATCTTGAAGTTTATATTGCTCCAAATCATAGTTTGGTACAATTAAAACAAAGGGGGTTGGATTGTGTTGATGCAGACAGAGTCTGTTAAAAACTTTTCTCCCCCAACTCCGCTCCCTCCCTTTGTAGAAGTCATCAAAATACATGTGGC
This sequence comes from Cariama cristata, assembly GCF_000690535.1. Classification (NCBI taxonomy): domain Eukaryota; kingdom Metazoa; phylum Chordata; class Aves; order Cariamiformes; family Cariamidae; genus Cariama; species Cariama cristata. Next base: position 21,706 of record NW_009620444.1, on the reverse strand, counting down.
TTAGTGCATAGAGCACTGTGTGTTGGGAAAGACTCCTATTGTGCTCCCAACTCATTGTGAGAAACTGGGGGCCCCCAGCAATCTCAAATGAGGTATTTGCTGCAGTTGTAGAACAGCAAAAGAAATGTTTTGTTGAGTCAGTTGAGTGAATACGGGTAGGTGACTTCAAATCCCACCATACCCTTGAGTGTAAAAGAAGAAAACTTTATGGGAAACATGCTGGTTGGAGATTCTCAGAAATAACAGTGTTTCTGAAAAATTCAGGACAAGAAGAAAGAATGATTTGAGTAGTAACTTTCCTGTACACATAAAACAGCTCTGTCTGTAAACTTCGTGTTGTGCATTTAAGCGTGGCATCCCAGAAAATAAAAACAAACTGGGATGATGTTAGTAGGCATTGACTGAGTTTAAGTCTGTCTTGCAACATGGGGAAGGGAGATTCTAGAAGGCAGTGAGATGATTTATCATTGCAAAATCAGAATTTATAGCAGATAATAGGGAGTCAATAAAAATAAAAAGACAGAACACCACCATGCATAATATGACACATATGTGCACAACTGGTTGACTCAGCCCCAGAAAAGCCTAGGACAGATCTGGGAAACTGAGTATGTGCAGCTGCCTCTCACGCGTGAGTCCATCTAATCCATCCCTCAACTGTAACGTGCCCACCACTGTGGTATCTATTTACATACCACAGAGCTCTGACACATACATGCATCGACCTGTTTTATCTAAATTGCTGCCCAAACCTACTTGCCTAGCTGCCTACACCTAGCTGTCTTGCCATTCAGCCTTCTCAAAATGGTGCAAAAGATCCAAGGAGCACAGTCCTTCCCATGTGTGTTGGCAGCATTTCTTTCCAATAGAGTACCTCTTCAAATAATCAGCAACATAGCAGACATGCCCATTAGTTTTGCACATTTCAAGACCATTCTCTTGCAGCTTGCCCTCAAAGACCTCCAGCCCCAGTAATAAAAGACTCTAGACTTCCAAACCATAAACAAATCAAATGCATAAGATCACTTAAGACATTTTGAATCAGACTAATCCTGGAACAGAAGCCTCATTTTTCATCCCATATCTGCCAGACTTATTCTATGCCCTGTGGAAAATCAGTAGCTGGGACCAAATCTCATTTTCCCATTTGTAAAACCTATGAGACCAGGTGCTTTCTCCAAGATTCCAACAGTCGGGTCCACTGAATTAGTCTCTGCAGAGGCGGCAGGACAAACATTTCCTCTGAAGAAAATCCTTAGGAGCTGTTTAGCATCCATCCATACAGAAGGATCCATTCAACTAACTATCATGCTCTGAATTATACTGATAAATATATGTCAATCTTGCCTATCAGGATCTGGGCTCGCAGATTTATAAAATTTCAAATCTTTGGAGTTAAATGTTGATGTTAAACTTGAAAAAGAAGTGCAATATAAAGGCTGTCATTTTGGTAATTTCTGGGTTGAACCTTCCTTTTGGAAAACCTGCCTGCCTCCTGAATGCCTGTCTCGATTGTGGAATATGATGCAATGTATTTGCTGCCTGGCACCTGAGTGCAGTACTAAAGTATAATCTTTGCACCAGCTTGTTAAGAAGCTGGACAGGTCTGGTTTATATTCACTCAGTCTGTATTTAGTCCACTTTGTCTTCATAAGGGGCCCTGCCCATACAGATACATATATTTATAAAAACACCCATTTGTTTTGTATGCAGAACATTTCAAAGTACAGTCATCTCTGTAAACACTTGAACCAAAACTCCTTTGGCATTGGAAGTGCTGATGCCAGAGCAATGAAAGAGACTCTTTTCTTTGCCTCAACACAACCCTTTCTCATTTTTGCTATCATGCACTACCGAGCAGAGCTGTGTGATTGTATGCCACAACAATGCACCACATATGATTACTATTATCAGGGTTAAGAAATGTATTAGGAAAAAAATCTCATCACTGCAAGCTGATATTTCTCATACAAGGTCTGGTTCCAGAAGCAAATTCTTGATCTGTTTGTAAACATGCAGTGTAGTCTTTCTTTAAAAAGCAATATCTAATAAAATACATCAGATTTCTTATTACATTTCCAATTAACTTAATATTGAACCTAAAATAAATGTTGAAATAACAAAAATGACTGAAAGGATCTTGCTTCGTAAAATAAAATTTTCTAAGTAGTGTCACTGCCTTTGAAACCACTCAAATTTTATAGAAATCAGAATATTAAACTTCCCCTGTCATCAATTCATAAAATTTTAAAGAAGTTTTCAAACCATCACTGCATTCAGTATGCTGAGGACCAGTCTAGAGACAAGGAGATGCATCCTGCCCTCAGCTCTTCTAACTTACCTGATTGTAACGCCAACGAATACAACTGATTCCCTTTCAATTTACATCAGCATCACTGAGCTTTTGACTTGGCCAAAGAATTAAATAAGTTTATCTCAACAGAAAATCAATAACTAGAAATATTATCAAAAGAAATCTGATTAAAGTTGTTGCCTAATCAGTCATTGCTGGCAAATAAGTAATGCTAATTTTTTTAAAACATGTCAGTTGAGTTATTTCCTGGCTGATGCAAACACCTAGTCCCATATTGGTGGTGTTACCTGCCAGCAGAGACAGTCCAAACCTGGAATGAAGATAACCAAGGCGACCTACAATTGTGCCCTGCACGGACTAGATGATAGCATCATCAGTAGTAATATGTGGCCAGTCCCTTCCTCTGGTCCCCAGGGAGGGGAGGATAAAGGGTCACCTCCAACTCCCTCTGAGAGATGAGGATGGGTCTTGCTCTCCTTACTCTCATAGTGTGGGTATGAGGACAGAAAGATTGGCAGTCGTGCATAACATTCAGCTTTTTCTGTGTATCCTTGAGCAACTCTCTTCTTTAACAGCTTTACACGGAGAAGGTCAGCTATGAACTCTTTTCTGAGGGCAAAATGCCTGCCGAAGCCAAAGGCCATTTCACCATGTACAGACAAGTGAACACAGAGTAAGAAATTCATGAGTTGGGTGATGCTTTGGTTGATTTGATTGACTGCTGTATATTTTCCCAGGGAAGAAGAGGACAAAGGTGTCACTCATGTCCTCATCATTCGTGAGGTGGGACAAATGTCTTTGCCTATTCATGTGTATGTCAGAGAATCTCAGGGAATGGCATTGTCTCCTTAAATGAAAGCAAACTCTTAACTCTCAAATAAACTGTTGCCCTCTCAGTGCACAGTGCATGTGTCAGCCAAGCTCACCCCAGATGTTTCCAGCTATTTGTCTGTTGTAATTTGAATCCAAGTTTGGGCCCCCAGAGAAGTAAGCATGTGGCACTTTGTTCTTCAGGAAAATTACTTTAGTACAGTGTATCGACAGCAGAGGGGAGGAGGTGTCATGAGTGCAGGAAGCCAAGCATACAGTAGACTCAGAGTGTCCGTTCAAATTTGAGCAGAGCCACATTTCTATATCAGGACTTCCCTCAAAGAAAATTATACATCAAAAAATTATGCTTTTTTTTTTTTATACAGACAGCAACCAAAATGCAGTTATTCATTATGAGAAAAAGGTAACAAATCAGGAATGCAACCAAAGAAGAAAAACATACTGTGTTAAGGAAATAAAACTTAGTTCCAAGTCTTCAACAATAGCATCTGTAGTTACAGACAACTCCTGTTTGATTCACGACATGTTTCAAGTCCTACCTCAGGTACTCCCTCCACTGTGCAGAAAGTGAGACATGCCTCAGCACCTGCCCAGCTCCTCTGCCCGGATTCATCTGATGTAATTGTAGGCACTGAGCAATGCTCCATGATCTCATTGCCTTACATCCCCCTAAATCATTAGAAAGAGAGGTGGTGCCTCCTTGGGCACTGCAGAGCTTGGGTGGGCTGCACTGATCTCTCAGGATGTTTGGCTCTGTTCGTCAGCTTCAGAGTTGATTAATCTTCTAAATTTGGCACCTCTTTGAAATGCCTAGAGATAACCAGGATGCCCTCTACTCAGTTAAAATCGCCACACAAGGTTAGATCTTTCTGGAGGTTTGGCCCATATCTAGCAAGTTTTTCCCACACCAGCCAGTGTGCGACAACTTACTATTCATTTAAAACAATACGTGCACCAAAATCAGCATAAAGACAGCACTGAGTGAGGCTTAGTGAAAGTCTGGGCATTTCCCAGCTTGACCTAGCCAGCTCCACGGATGTCAGTCTCTCTGAGGGCTGCTCAGACCCACGTGGCAGTGTCCCACCAGCCTCACCGGTCATAATGGTGCAAGTACAGCCCAGCCCACCACTGTCCCCTTTGCTGCTGCTTAGCTGCACCCCTGATCAATGGGTCTCTTCCCACTTTATGCTTCTTGGGGGCTGTGGTAGGATGAGACCTTGGGTCATGGCGGCTCCTAGCATGGTCAGAGGAAGTCTGATGGTTTACTTTGACAAAACAGGAACTTCTTAAAACTGTCTTACTTCTATTCAGGTTTGGGTTCACGACATAGTGTATGCCCGTACTGCAAGGGTGGGGGAGTGGAACCTGACATTTTGGTCAGCTTTAGGACAAAGAGTTATTGTACTCTGACTTAGCTTTCTGCAAGTGTGAGGGGATTTGCTGTGAGCCTTTACCAACTTGCAAAGCCAGTTCTGTTGGTAGGCCCCCAGCAAGACGCTGGAAACCAGTGCAAACATGCTCCAGAAGACTCTGCTTCTAAAGAGATGTCAAAGTCAATCGTGTCACAGCAGAGCTTATTGCCAAGAGGCAAGAAATTAAAGTGAGGATGGAAGCTGCGTCCCAGCGGAGAGCAGAGCTGCCGCCAAGTGCAACAAGATGTAAGCATCCTTCTCACTCTGTGCTAGGAAAGGAGAGCCCTGGCATCAGGGTTTAGTCCTGCTTCATCCCTCAGTGACTCTCTTCTGGCTGTTCATGGCACATTCACACATGTTGCAATCAGTAGGAAATTTAAGCAACAGGCATGGTCCGTTGGAGCAAGGGAAATGCTGCAAATGATAGTCTTTCTCCAAGGAAGAGTAGTGTGCTTGCTGTCTCTCTCCCTTTCTCGTAAGTGCACATCCCACATGCAGTGGCAGGAGTCACTTTCATATTTTACCATGATCCATGAGTCAGTGCTGGAGCCTGCATAGACAGAAGCCTAGGTCATTGCTTGTGCTGTAAAATCCTTTGGGTTGGGTTCAGCAATGACACTGGGGCCAGTTATTACATGAGTGTCTTCCCCCATGCTCCCTTCCTAGTGTGGACACTTCAATTGTTTGGGACTTGATCTGCTGGAAGCCAATAAATCTATCCAGGACATTGGATAGTTCAGCGGTTTACCAAGTCCCTGAATGGGGTGCCACATCCACCTGTTATGAAACCTGCATCATTTCATTTCTTTTGTGCTGGAACAGGAATCAAGCTATTAAGTTTGATAAGTTTTTTTAAGCCTAATGGTGTGAAAAGAAAACAAGCAATCCAAACTACCAAGCAGGAGTAGAGTTGAAGGAAAGGACAGAGGGAGAGAAAAGTAAACTGGTAGCAGAACTTGAAAAATTGAGAGTCAGGTAAGGGCTAAGCTCCCCCTGCCACAATATCGGACTGTGTAACACAGGGCTGCCTCTGCATATGGTCTCATCCAACTTCATGCATCTCCATTGTTCCATTTATTCACTTAATAAAATAAATTAGCATGATAGTACAGTATTGGTAATAGGAGCAAGGTACTAAAAGGGACCCATTGCATCTTTAAGTCTTGTCCCCTTCTGTTGTTAGTAAACATTATGTACAATCCTTGTTCAGAATATAACAAGACCCATCAAAAACAAGCAAGGAAATCCAGGCTAGACACAGTAAGGGGCTGCAAGAACTGCTGCACTGGGCAATGCAAATACTGATTTATAGCCAAAGGGGACTCGAGATTTGGGAGCTCAGGTTCCTTCTGCAGTCAGTGGGGCACAGCCCCTGTTATCTAGCCTGGTTGTCAATAAAGAAGCTATGTAAAAATGTGGGTAGTGGAGCACTGCCTCCTCCTCCTCTAGTCATGTTTAAAATATGGTGGCTCTTGATGTATATTGCTAGGGGCTTGGACCTGACGGCCTGCTGCAACCCTACAGTGAGGAGCCCTCCAGGTCTAACCCCCCAGGACATCAGCTGGTGATCAGCCACTTCTGATGGGGCTCAGGTGTGAACAAAAGCATGAAGCTGCTGAGCCTGAGCAGTGCTAGGTGCTGCCAACGCAGAGCTTGCAGCACTCAGGAGACTCTCAATGCCTATGGGAGGGTGCTAAGAGATTTAGGCACCTCCAGCATTACAGGGCTTTCAAGAGACTGTAGCTTGCAATGACAGCATGCAAAGGGACAGTGTCCAAGGAGGCTCTAGCCCCAGCTGTTGTTACACCCACTGATATATTGTCCAAGACCTCTCTCCTTTGATTACAAACTTTCTTATAATTGACTCAAGGCCCTTTATTTCTTTTGCTGCCAACTCTGTCCTTTAGCTTAACTGGCTCTTCATTCTCCCTGGTGTTATGCCCTTGCTTTATTTATAGAAAGCACTGGTTTCCACTCTGGGATACTTTCTCGCTAGTGTTAAGCCAGCCAAGTTCCCCTTGTCCCAGACAGGCTCTCAGTTCCCCTGCTCTGCGCAGCTCTCCCTGCTTGCACCTGTCTGGTCTGTCTGCCTTCCATGAACACTGTACACAGTATTTGGGAGTAGATCTCATTAATGTCTAGTACCACAGGATGTTAATACTTGCTGTTATTAAGTATTACAATTATTAGCATTCATATTATTTCAGGAGGCCGTTGGGAGGCTGAACTGTCAGAACTGCCAGATTTCCCCTTCAAAGGACAGTTGTTTTTATGTACTCCTCCAACATCATGGAAATCCTCTTCGTGTGGCATAGCACAATTAAAAGCTCCTTTGACAGCAAAGGATCCCTTTCACAACATACTTCATTCTCTCTGTTTGAACTAACTCTTCTAAAATAGTCTTCTGCGTTTCTTCATTTTCTTTGCAGGCAGCAAAGATAGAGAGGAAAGTCACTAAATAGGAAGTATATGAAGATTTCCAACTGAATACCAGTGACAAATTGCCTGATAGTAAGTGTTACTCTAAAACACCTGCTGGCTCTTTTACTGTAATAACAGCAACTGTCATTGCCTCCCTTTGCTCCTGAGCTGTGGTCCAGTAAACGCAGTCACCAGCAATCAGCTGTGCAGAGAGGGGTGCTGGTGGGGTAGCTGGCAGCTGATGGCAGAACAGCAGGGAGCAAGTCAGACCCACTTTCCTGGGGCTGAGCCTGTGTGCCTGGTCAGCGCTGTCAAGCTGTGAGTAGAGGACAAAGGAGCCAGATCCCTTTTATGACAGCTACAGCCCCGTCTGACTATGGAATCTGCATGGCCTTATGGCTGGGAACTAGGAGCACACACTTCTCCAGCTGATACCAGCACAAGGGACAAAAATCTTCTTCAACTTACCAATACAACTGTGCTTGGGAAGAAAGTAAGTCAGGACTGCATAGTGCAGCTTAGCAGCATCACAGCAATTAATTGATGATGTTGTCTGCTTGGGAGTTGGGCTAGGCCAAGATGACATGAAGTTGCTGAAAGGATTCACAAAGCATGTTTCATTTCTGCCTTGCTGAGCTGTCTACTATTGAAGGTGGGGTCTAAAGCATGCCTCTTGTACAGGGAGCCCTTAGATTTGCAGACTCCAACCATGTACCGCAGTCAGCAGGGCTGCTGTGCCTGGGGAAGAGGGCAGTGATTCTTGAACTGCTCCATCACACTATTACTGCAAGCACAGACGACTGAAAGTGGTTGCAAGCACCCTGAGCCTCCTGATCCCCTTGCTTCCCATTTCCATCATAGGCTGTTAGCCCTGTTGTACTCCTGGCTCCATACAACCATACAACACTTGGGTAAAGCCAACTTGAAGAAACCTGGCTGGAGAAATTTCAGCCTATTGGTCTTGCTTAGCACTTTTCTCGGACCACACAGACACATACTTGGCCCCAAGGACTTAGGTTTTGACCATGGTTGAATTCTCTCCCTCCAGGTGGCTGTGGACCTTGCCCTAAAATGGCTCCAGAGCACATGCTTCCATGGAAGTAGTGTGGATGGGAGACAGCTCTGAACTTATGCTTCCACCCTTTTGTGAGTGACAGAGTCTGTTTTTCTCCACTTAGTTATCAGAGGATTAGAGGTGCAGTAGAAGAGGCTCCAGACTGTTTTATAGCTCAGTGTTTTTCAGCAAATGGATTGTGACCCCTGTGGCAAGGAAACCAAGAGAGTTGTGACATGTTGAAACATTTATTACACTATAAAATGAATATAGTCCAGCTCCCTGACACCAGCCCCCTATGTCTAAGGTCGACTATGCTCTGTCAGCTTCTCCAAACAAGCAAGTCAGTCCAACAAGCTTTGATACTTTTTTCTCATGCTTTTATAACAAATATACTGGGGTCAAGGGAATATTTGTGTTAGAATGAGGAGGGCCACCATCCAGGGGAGGCTGTTAAACATAGATCCAGTTTGCAGAACGCTAGATGGTGTAGATAAACCCATTTGCATTTTAATGCTGTATTTAAACACTTAGGTGATTTTCTTTTAAGTAAATTCACTCATGCGTTATTTACATACAAGTAAGGGACCTGTCTATCATTACCAAAATCTCTAATCCTGCTGAGTTACACATACCTTACAGAATATGCATTAAATGCACTTTCTTAAAGGCATCTTAAATCCTATCTGAATCCTTTCAAGCATTCCAGGTCTCTGGGTTTTCAGTCCAGTCTCAGTCTGAAGTGATAATTCTGCACCAAAAGGTTTATCAGCAAGAGCTATTTAACACCTAGTCAGGTGCTAAGCCTATAAATAGTTTATTTCTTGGCAAGATTTAGACTTTGAGACATGAAAAGTCACTGGCTTGCTTTCACTATGAGGTCAAGCCTGTTTGAAGGAATAGCCTGTTTAAAGGACACAGAAGTCCCCATGCAGACTTTAAAAAAACCCAAACCACAAAAACAACAAAAAAACCCCCACAAAACCCAAAACAAAACCCAAAACAAACAGGTTGTCTTAAAAACTTATTTCACTTATTGGTGTGAAGTCTCACGCTGGACTAATTTCCTTGTTGGGTTGCTACAGGCTCTGGCTGTATTCATTCTCTGTTCATGGAGAAACACCTTACTTGGTGAAGAGTTTTCCTCCTTTCCATCCTTATCACCATGTTTTCCAGAAATTAGATTCCCTGAGATTAGAAGCTTAAAGCCCTCAGCAGTAGAGGTATGAAGTCCAACACATTTCGCTGACAAAACCTTGAAATGAAATCACTTCAGCCACCTTGTTTTCTTACCTTTCCACATGCTCTGAGTAAAACAGGGTTGTTTCCTTTCCTCAGACATCCACCAGCAGAGGCACTTTACATAATTTTCTCACACCTCAGACTAGCTGATGCTTTGGACTCAGCAGATTAAGTAGCAGTCTCTACTGTTCAGGCAGGGCTGGGGAAGGAGGCAGAGTGTATTTTTTTCCTAAGGAGTCTATTTCAAACCTCTTCAAAGTTGCAGGGAAGGAATCTGAAAATGTGAAACTCCCACATTTAAAAACTGGTAAGCACAAAGAACTCCCAGTTTCTATTTTTGGAATTCATGATTGTTGAAATGACCTCCAGATGCGGTAGAGGGGAGCAAGCTGAGTGCTGAGATACGAGTGCTCCTAACTAGTTATCTTGAATGATTCCCACTGCTAGGCACTCTCCCCAGCAGTGAGATTAGGGTGTTATGCAGAGGTCTGGTCCTTCATGGATTCTGTAAGGTGCAGGCACTTCCTCAGAGGTCTATGAGCAGCCAGAATAACACAACCTGCAGGAAGAAATCTGTACATCGGCAGGATTTGGCCCCTACTATGCAATGAAAGGACAATAAGGTATCTGTGATAGATAGTAGGTGGCACCTATATCCACTTTGTAGTCCATTTCCCTTGTGCCCTTCTACTGATTATTTGGAACATGGTGGTGACCCTGTGGTGAGAGCTATTATCAGGAGGCACGAGACTCTCTCAGCTACAAACCAGAACTTGACAAAGAATTTAGTCATCCTGTCAGATGACTACAAAAAAAAGCCAGCATGACCTTGAAGCCTTGCTATGGGAACATGATACTACAAAAATCGTAATGTTATTAAGCATGTTATTTATGGTTTATAGGGTGGTATTTAGGTCAACAGAGCCACACCACCTAAAAATCAAATTCTTTTTGGTGCTGAATGCCGTCTTCTTGCAAGAAATCCTTAGGGCTCAGATTCACATATAACAGCTGAAAAGGGGAATGTTTCTGCAGTTATTACTGACCATAAATATAAAATATATCCCCCTCATTTGAACAGGCTAGAAAAAAATCCCTGTTGTCAAACGCGTGGTGTCAGTGGTCGCTGCACAGCCTGGATTCCCTCCCTGTTGGAAGTCTCTCATAGATATCAAGTGGGCTCCTGGAGGGAGGCCAAGTGCAATCCAGGCCACAGCGATACAGAGACATGGTGACGGGAGCCTTAATTTTGAGCCATGTTTACAAAATGTTGCTACTGAAGCCAATTTCTATGGTTAAAAGATTAGTTCTCATATTTTTGCTTAAATCAATCATCCTTATTCACTATTTCAGTTGGTATAAAATGAGAAACAGTGCTCTTACTGGGAAGGGAAAGCAGTCCCGCAAAAGCCTGCCTCCTCAGATCGTCATCCTGGATCCAATACTCCCGGCCAGCTCCCAAGGAGGCTCAAGTGGCACCCACCAGACTGAGCCTGTGCCCGGGCGGCACCCCTCCCGGCACCGACCCTTCTGCTCGGCAATGGCCGAGTGCTGACACCGGAGCTGCTCAAGGTTTACCTCGGCGTTGGTGGTAAGAGAAGGTGGCCCTGCCAGCAAAGGCAGAGCTGCACAGCCCCTTGCAGAGCATTTGTGGTTGTGGACCAGCCTAGGCTACACTTGTCTTGGCCTAGGCCCAGAAGCAGGCTTAAGAAGTTTTTAAAGACATTTTTAGTCACTTGGAAAGCCATTTGGTAACTGGAAGCCATCACAGCTGGCCACCTGTCTGCAAGTAAGAAGCACAACAGCAGGTGAGATTTCTGCTTTCTTCATCCAGATGCTGATAAGTGAGCTTACCCCGCTTCAGACAATGGGCAACAGCTCATGGAAAAAACCAAAGAGCTGGAGCTACACATCACCCCGGAGGGAGGCCACTTCAGAGAGCAGGTGAGCGGGCTCCACGGAGGGCAGCCGGAGTCACAGGGGGGAAACGGGGACAGGGACAAAAGCAGGAGCGTCATTGGGAAGCTCACAACAGAAAAAAAGGATCTCCCAAGGGGATTTGTACTGGGTTGGAGCCCTGCTCTGTCACCATGGGAGGAATGGCCTTTTCTGGGAACTTGGCCATCCTAGGCTCGCCGCGGAGGGCAGAAATTCATGCAGGGCTTTTGTGCTGGGGCAGAGTCAGGAGCAAAGGCAGGCTGCTGTCAGCCACCCCATCGTATGCGGCCCTGATAGGAGGTGGGATTGCTGTCAAGCCCGGACACGAGACAGGTAAGTAACAAACATAATTTGAGCATGGCACATGTGTGGCACTCCTCCGCAAGGATCACGCACACCCCGATGGTCAGCTAAACTCCCAGCGACTCGCCCTGCTCCCCAAAGCAGGCTGGCAAACGCAGTACCACCCAGAGTAGCAGCATTACCGACCAGATCGGGCATATCGCAGCAGCGGGCAGTGTCTTGCACAAACAGCTGGGAACAAGGAGATCCAAACTGTCCCTCAGCTCTACCAGCAGGTTACAAAGAAACTGGGAAAAAAGTCACTAATGCCATGCCTCAGTTTCTCCACAAAGAACAGTATTTCTGCACCTGTCACATTTTCTCTGAAAGTTAATAGACACATTAAACAACTGAAGTACTAGGGGGAAAGGTGCTAAAAAGGGCTATATATCATCGGCAGCACACACTCCTATGCATGTGTGGTATGCACATTGCACAAAGCACTGCTAGTCTCACCTTGCTGCCAGTCTGTATCACTAACAGCAGTGGATTAGGCTCCTTTTAGGTGATTTGACAACAGATAGGATATAAAGCCAGGACAAGGAGAGTTGTACTTCTTGGCCAAGATATGTCACAACATGTTCTTCAAAGCTGATCTTTTCAGGATTCAGCCTCTGGGAATGTAAACCCAAGGAGTAGAGTATCCTTGGAGAAAGCCACAGAGTATGCAGTATGCTAGGATAAATAAATCCACTTGGAGACTGCCTAAGTTTAGCTATATATGGACATTTCTAGAAAGTGAGAACTGCAATGGTTTTTCCATCAATATTTCAAGGGCTTTCTCCAGTCTCTCCCAAAGCCCTGTATTAAAGTGGTTTAGCAGAACAATCCTGTTTTAACAGGGAGATAACAGAGAGACAACAGAGACATAGAGAAGTGCTTGGCCAGAGGAGGAGCTAGGGAAAGGGCCAAGAACAGCATCCAAAGACAGTTCCCAAACTGTTACAGCTTTGGGTCTAACTCTGAACCTTGCCTCAGTTCTCTCAACCTTCCGTAGAAATCCTGGCCCTACTGAGACAAGACAAATTATTTTACCTTGCAAAAATAAAGAGGAAGGAAGAAATCAGTTCAGCTTATAGTCTCAAAATGCAGATGGTGGACTTAGTCTGCATCTATATGTGTTTTATAGCAAGGGCAGGAGATCCTGAAGGTAGGATACGTTATTAGCAATAAATAATCCCAGTACCATCCAAGACTGGTTAATGGGGTACAGAAACAGACCCCCTTCTTCATTTTTCTGATCCACGCTGCCTGCATTCCTGGCTACAGTGTGTGCCTACAAGGGGCAGCACAGCCCCACGGCGAGACTGCGGTGGGGACACGGGCTGAGGAGAACAGAGCTGTAGACTCAAATCCTGTAGGTTAGGAGGGGACTTGAGACAATTAATGGTTTCCTGTGGAGGAATCCTCTCCTTTTCATCACCAGGATTCACTTCTGAAAAAATTCATATCATACACTTAGTGACACAGCCTGATGAATCTGGAAAGTCGCAGTCTGGTTTTGGAGACCAGACTCAGTGCAAAATGCTACGAAGAAGGCACAAAACAAACTACTGGTGGGCAGTGGTGGAATAATACAATGTTGTGAGAAAAAGTGGAAAGCATCCACATGGCACTATTTTTCATTAAGATACTGCTGCTTCAACAGATTAAAATTGCAAATCTCAGCATCAGGCTAGCTGGTTTTCTTAACTAATTATTCATCTAATGTTCTTTTTCATTTGTTTTCCCTGCATAGCCAAGCTTCATGAAAATTGATGTAACTGCTGCATAACAGAAACACGCTGGTAATAAAAAACATTGATATTACACTGGTTGTGCTGGAATGAGTGGGATCAATGTATATTTTGGTGCACTTTTATTCAGGGCATGCACTTTGAAGTTAGTGCAGAACCCCTCATTTTAGTTCCTTCTTCTCTGGGAGAAAGAAGGGGTTACAAAATGGACAGAGTATTACATACTGGATCACTGTGGGAATGGTGATGAGTGATGCTACTGGAATCACTCACAGTGCCAAAATCATATCATGATACTTCAGAGTCTTTTCAGTGTGAGGCCAGTGGGGTTCAGAGGCGTTTGGCCTCTTGCTCTCCCCACGCTAGCTCCTCGATCTATCCAGCTCACTTTGCCCATGGTGTTTACACTAGTCCCTCAAAATTCCCCCTGAACTTGGAGTTGAACAAGGCTGTGCTGAGTCTGGCCCTCACCTCTCTCCCCTCAGTGCACACAGCCCCCTCCTCAGTCCTGAAGGGGGTGAAACTCAAGGGCTGAAACCACCCAGCAGCTCCAAGAGCACCAGCAGCCAAAAGGAGAGAGTGGGGTGCAATTCTCTTTCACTCATCCTCCTTCCTATACCCCCTCCCCAATGGCAATCCAGCCCTGGGATGCTCCTCAGCTTTGGGGTGGAAGAGGTAGAAGAGGGCATCAGGAGCAGAGGTTCTCCAGGATCAGATGATGTG
>NW_009620444.1:2226-7662 GCF_000690535.1 Cariama cristata | reverse complement strand
CAGGAATGAAGGAGCAAGGAAAGACAGGATGTGAACCCAGCATCCCAGATTCCGTGATATCATGGCAGTACTTTGGTACTAGTCAGTAACACGCATGCTGCACTGTGTTATCACAGCGTCCATCACTCTGTATGAGAGGTGACTCATTACCTATAAAACATAGGGGCTCAACTGACTTATGCCTGGTGAATGTCTTGCCCAAGATTCTAATGTCATAACAGCATTTTCCATTCACAGCTCTCCTGCAGGCTGCCAAATCTCTATATTAGAGCAAGCTTGCTGGAAAACACTACCAAATTGGAAAGGAAGCATCTGACACTGCTTTGCACCAGGCTGCAGTGAACCAAGCCTTTGACTTCTCCCTCACACCAGTCTAAACAGGAGAGCTGATTGCTAAAATTTTGTTTCCTAAGAGTCGCTGAACTAGACACTCCTAAGTGACTCACCAGCTTATGAAGCTAGAGGCACTCATTACTCCTTGTCTTTTGTCTCAGTCCAAAGGTAGCATCAGTTTTAATAGCTCTGGCATCAAACCACTTCTCAAGGCCAGCCCTCCTTGAGTCACCAAGAATTATCCATCTAGTAAAAGCCCCGTGTTTATTGCCAAACTCAACAAGGAATGGTACTGGTGCCAAGGATGCTAACCTTTAGGACAGGGAGGCAAGTGGTGGTAACAGCTAGCACTGGTGCCTTGGCTGGCAGGTGTGGAGCTGGGCCCAGAGCCCAGGAGTGCAGATTCACACATGCTCTCCAAAACATCCCACCACTGTGCTGCGGATCCTACTCCCTTCTTGCCTTGTGAATCCCAGGCTCCACCCTGGGCAGCTGCCAAAGCAGGGCTCAGTACTGCCTCCACCTTGCTCTTGCCCAGGCACTGCCATGAGGTGTAATTTGGACCTCTCAACCTGAGGACAGAGAAAGAGCTTCAAATTCATTTCTAATGACCATGCCATTGATAAGAGGTGAACACTGTGTCCCTGTGCTGCAGCGCTTTAAAAAAATCAGTGACTGCTGCTCTGTTCTGGGGCAGGCTGCATGTAGGTCTGGGCACTGGTGGCCCTGGCTCTTCGGTGGAAACACCACTTCCCTTCAATCTCAAATCAGCTGCCCAAGCTACGGGAAAATAAGGGACATCACATAAACTCTTTCTATAATGTCCCTAGCAGCAATCTTTAGGTAATGCCTTACAGTAAGTGTGGGTGTTTTAAGCAAAGGGAATCAAGCATCCAGCTCAAGCATCCAGCTCTGGGATTGGGTCTCAGTTCACAGGCCTTTTTTTTTTTTTGGCTAAATAATGCTAAATAGCTGACCTGGGACACTGGGAACTCTAAATGGCATTTCTCAGTTCCCAGCAGCGCGTTCCTCTCACAGGAGGCACCGTATTGCCACATGCAGTTGAAAACTACTCTCAACCTGAAAAGCCGCTAGCAGGCAGCAACATAATACCATTGCCCAAACCAGCATAATCCCACCTTTGTATCAATGTGACTGTCCCTGAAAATCACATGGATATGGGGACCCATGGTGCCAAGCATCTAGGTAGGCAGTTGCTGGTGAGAGGCTTGTCTGTCATCCCCCCATGCTCTCCAGTGAGGGTGCGGTAGCGACGGCTCTTCATCCAGAGCATGGCACAGTGGGCTGGATAGGACTGGGCTGCTCACTGGACTGCCCTAATGACATTTTGTATGAAAATTGCCTTCTGATCACATGGAGGATGAAAGAAATGAGAGAAATACCTTTTCTCCAGCTGGTGCCACAACCCCATGTCCAGTCAGTCCATTGGAAAACAAAAAGCAATTGCTGCTTCTTTCACAAAAGTGTGATGTAGCAGTTAATTGATAGAATAGAATAGAACAGAATAGAATGGTTTGGGTTGGAAGGGACCTTAAAGATCATCTAGTTCCAACTCCCCTGCCATGGGCAGGACACCTTCCACTAGCCCAGGTTGCTCAAAGCCCCATCCAACCTGGCCTTGAACACTTCCAGGGATGGGGCATCCACAACTTCTCTGGGCAACCTCTTCCAGTGCCTCACCACCCTCACAGTGAAGAATTTCTTGCTAATATCTAATCTAAATCTTCCCTCTTCCAGTTTAAAGCCATTGCCCCTTTGTCCTATCACTCCATGCCCTTGTAAAAAGTCCCTTGCCAGCTTTCTTGTGTTCCCTTTAGGTACTGAAAGGCTGCTCTAAGGTGTCCCCGGAGCCCGGAGCCTTCTCTTCTCCAGGCTGAACAAGCCCAACTCCCTCAGCCTGTCTTCATAGGAGAGGTGCTCCATCCCTCTGGTCATCTTCGTGGCCCAACAGCTCCATGTCCTTCTTGTGTTGGGGTCCCCAGAGCTTCCGCTCTCCTACCAAAATGCTTCAAAGGATTTCAACTAAAACTGTAAACTGCTGCATATCATTTTTGTTTCCTTATTCTTTTCTTTAGGCCATCCTAAGTCCCTTTTCTATAAGAAACCATATGTTTGGAGTTGCTGTGGGTTTCGTTGCTGTTACAGGCCTATAAGGGCAGAATGTGCCCCCACTGGACTTAGTTCCTCTGGCATAAATCAGAAGCCCTGACAATTACATGGACAAAACTCAGAAATGTCTCATTCCTTCTCTTTGCACCTTCGTTTAGCCTGTGCAGTGTGTAAAATGCAACCAAATTGCACTGGCCCCAAGTAGCTCTGGATGGAGGGCAGCAGCAACTAAGCGCTGCTATTCCTCACCTGCAGTTCCCCATCATCTTCTTCCAGCTTCCACAGGATTTCTGCCTTCGGCTGCTCATGGTTGCCTGCTGCATGGACATGCTGTTGATGCTAGTCCAGCTCATCTGTACTGAAGCAAGATGACCAGACTCCCAGCCCTCTGCTCCCCTTCCCCACCGGGCATCCCCCAGAAGGAGAGATTGTTCTGCAGCTCATACCCACCATAGAAAACCCTCTCAGAAAGGACGTACAGTGGGTGCATTTGCCGCTGGAGCAATTCAAAGGAGATTTAGCACAGCTGAAAAGAAGACCCATTCCGTGATTTATCATTGGTCACAGTCAGTTTAGAGCCATAGTTTTTCCCCAGCAGCCAGCCAGAATCTGTAGAGAGAAAGTAAATGTGACCCTATTGAGGATTTGGGTTGTTTACTTGGCAAGAGGAAGGGAGGAAAGAGGACAGAGGGATGGGGAGAGCAGGACCATCCAGATCTTGAACTTAGGACTGGCCTCTCTACAGCAAACAAACAGGTTTGCTGGGAACTCAGAAAAGACCTTGCTCGGCATCAAAATTTCACATCTCAGGCAATGGAAGAAAGCAATAATCACAGCTTGGGCAGCTCAGTTTATCTGACTGATTACGCCACATTTGATCTTCTTTACCCAAAACAGCATTGTGCAAGCAACCGCTCATTTTCTGCTTTCTACATTAAGGGGCTGTTTCTCCTTTAACAGATTATTGGCAGAAGCTGGTAGGCCTGAAATCTCCAGGCTGCTTTATGATGTGAAAAGACACAAGCTAAAAGAAGAATTAGACTTTTCCAAGCTCTGGCAAAGCTGTTTGTTTTCAGTGTGGGCCTCAGGAGGATGGCAAGGTTATTTGTAGAAAGTTTGTGTTAATGTTGTGTAGGTTCCCTGCCCCACCACTGCTACCAAGCCTGTTTCTAGAACTAACCACATTTTACAATGAGCAGTAGCTACGTTCTATGTTGGTACACAGGAATCTATACAATTCTGAATCAGAGAAGTGTTTAATGATGCTGTTAAGAAACTACTGAACGCTGGCTTTACCAGTTCAGTGAAACGGGGATATAATCAGGCTTCAATACCATTCCATCTGGGTTACATCTGGATAAATGCTTTGAACTTCCTCTTTCCTCCAAAAGTCAGGAGGACTGTTGTGACCTAAAATGTGGTCTTCCCTTCTCTAAGAACAACAGTTTGCATGGATCAGTTCAGGATATATTGGTGACTTGGGATACATTGGGATAAAAATGCATAATGCAAATACACAAAGCAGGTATGTTACTTATAAAGTGCTTCCTATATCACATAGGTATCCATATTACAGCAAAATGAGCTTATCACCTTATACAGTGGAAGCACTTGTGCTGACTTAAAGCTGCTGATTTGGAGAGCTAATTGACTCTGGTCGTATTTAAACTCTATTGCACAAGCTGAATAACAACTTCAAGTTAAAAAAAAAACACCTTACGTTCAAAAATATTAAGTGGTCACAGTCTTTGGGAGCAATTAAGCAACAGCACAAAAGAAAAAATTGTAAGGTAGTATTAACAAAATATTAACAAGAAGAGGACTCCTCCATCCAGGCGGTGGCATTCCAAGGTACCTGGAAAAGTTAAGTGGAGATATGTCTTTTGGATATCCCAGAGTGAGCACAGCAAATAAAACCATGGTATTAAGAACTGTATTCCTAAAAGATTAGAAAGCCTAGATAGAAGCATCAGTTAACCTCAGATCAGCCAAGCGAAGGTAGAACAAAATAATGCATTTACTGGCAGTAGAGGAAATGTTCTAATAGATAAATTTTTACTGAAGCTGAGGCAGTTTGACAGGTCCTGGCCGCAGCACAGGTGCTCCTGACATCCACCCTGGGGCTGATGGACCTTGACGTGCTGCAGTGGGGCTGCCCCAGTGCGGAGATTTCGGGAGCCTCCTGCAGCTGTTTGGGGCACTGACAGATGCTGTTAGCAGTGGAACCGACAAGTGTGTCAGTTCCAGCCAGCCATGCCATGGACTGTGGAGGTTTCGGTTAGCTGGAAATTTGAAAAAATGTTGGTTCCCACCCAATTTGGATCAAAACCAAGTTTTTAAGAAAAAAAAATCAAATATTTCGCACAACTTCTCACTTCTTGGTTGCCTCTGCTTACTACCTGTATGCATAGTACTTCCTGAAGAGACTTGACTCTGGAGAGAGGTCAAAGATGTACAGTAATATACAGAACACCAAGCCCAAGATCCAAGACAGGGGCAAATACAGATTTGCCTCAAACCAAGCAATTCAAATCTTGTTTTATACTGTTGAAATGTAATCTGCAGCTCACTCAGAGCAGTGGGGTCAAACAATTGAAGTTTTATAATTTTTAAGCAGGACTGATTTTGTTAAATGAATATAAAAAGCCATCAAGAATATTAAAATCCTAAACAACATTTTGAATATTGTCTATCAATTTAATTACTTAATGGAAAAGGCAGCAAGAAGACTTTGTTTTATTTTTGCACTAATAAAAAGGCATCAACTGGTGGGATAGCAATCTGATGAAGCTGTATCTATTTCCAAAGCTATCTGCCTAAAAAACGTTCTCCAGTTAAAAAAAAAAAAAAAAAAAAAGTTGTATTCATGAAGCAAGATCATCATGCTCAAGAGAGATTTTTCCCATCACATACTGTGTTCTGCATAGAACAGCCATATCCCTTCCACCCAAAACATACCCTCCCTCCAGGGAA
>NW_009620444.1:0-2195 GCF_000690535.1 Cariama cristata | reverse complement strand
GAAAGAGAAGGAATGGAATGGGAAGAGAATAGGCTAAAAATCAATCTCTCATGAAGTACACCAGATGCTAAGAATGTTGTGTTTCAAAGGTTACTCTGATCTGTAATTTCTGGGATCAGTACGAGACCTCTACGGAGGACTGATTAACCCACATCTGCCTGTTGCCAGTTGTTGTTTTCACAATGCTCCTTCTCAACAGCTGCTTCTGACTGCTGTCAGAGATGGAAGCCGGTCCACTGCTGCAATCCACAATGGCAATTCCTGCGTTTCACAAATCAGCCTATTACCAAACAGCTGCATGCCCTTGGCAGCTACAGAATTGGTACATGCGTTATCTCTTAAAACAAGATGATTAACACATCAACATTATGGGATTACACATGTGCAATAGTAGTTCAGTTCACTTTCTTAGTTGAAGAAGCATCTTTGTGTTATTTGTCTGTCACTTGGTGAATGTCTTGCTCTCAGTGTTAGAGAGAATTAAAGCTGGATAGCATTGGATGTTATGGACTGAATTAAATCCAGCTTACTTTTGATTCATACTCTCACTCCTTCATAGGAACCTGAGGAGGAATTGTAAACTTTAAGTAGGTCTTCTCTTCTATGAACTGGGAAAATTACTGAAAACATTGAATATTGACAGCAAAAAAGTACAGATTGACTTAGTGTCAGGCAAGAGAAGTACATAAAACTGAGTATGAGCACTGATTGTATAAAAGCTTATGAAGCTCAAGAGTAAAAATTAAGACCAAATATTTGGTAGATTCCTCTTAAATTTAATATCCCCCATATTTGTAACAGTCACAACTTGAATCTAGTAGAGTCCCATATTTCTTCACCCTTGCTGTGGCTCAGTCATCCCACAAAACTGTTCTTGCAACTCTTGAACAGGCTTTCCAGGATTGCAGTGTGAGACTAAGTGAAGAAGTGGGAAACCCTAAATCATTGTTTTCTGAAAAATGGGAGGATTTATCAGGTGCCATCAGATGCTGTACTTGCTCTATTTGTTTCACACTTTTTATAGCCTGGGTTCTGGGTTGAGTTTCTTTTACCATCAGTGTTTAGAGCAAGAACAAGACACTAAAGCCAGGAGAGGGCAGTGTTGTGGACAGCATCCCCTGCTGTGCCCAATGCCCCAGAGGGACGTGGGGACTTGGCTGGAGATCCCGTCCCTATGGCTTTTCCCTGGGTTTTGCAGGCACTAAAAGAACTTGAGCAAACTGGCATCCGGTTGTTCCAGCTTCCTGGGGGAAGCCCAGCAATGTCACCTCTGGGTCGTGCCTGTGCATATGCACCCCTAAGGTGTGCTTCGCAAACAGCCCCATTGTGTGCACCCAAACTCCCACAGCCCTACTGCTGCCCCATGCAAGGTCTGCATGCAGCTAACCAGCATAAATGGAGACCTGGTCTCAGCCTGCGTGACCATTGCAATTAGGAGCCTATACAGTGTAAGTACCAATAAGTGAAGCATCTGAGTGAGATTTCCCCAAAAGAGAAACCCAGAAGAGGTGTCCACTGAAACCATTTACCAAGAAAAATGTGGAGAGTTAGAATATCCTTGTTTCAGGCAGAAGGCACATGAGGAAAACAATCCAGAACTACTGTGTCTGGACAGCTTTGGAACAGTAACAGGGGTTTGCTCATCTGATTACAAACTGCTGGTCCTCACTGTCAAGACCCACATCTGTCCGCTTGCTTAACACCACCGTTTGGTCTAGAAGTTTTCCAACTTCTTTTGCCCTACCTCCCTAGAATAGACTTAAAGGACAACTGTGATCGTCTTTATCTCCAGGACTGAACATACACAGATTAACATGAATGCATAAGAACAAAATGGATGCAAAATGCTGACAATTTAAGTAAGGCTAAAGGCTATTCTGCTTCATGTCCTTTGCTGCTGAGATATATGAGTTACCAGAAAAAAAGTAAATTTGGGCAAGTAAAAGGGGCAATGCAAATATCCAATGCTCATCATTTCACCCACAAACCACAAAGAGGAACATTTACAGATATATAAACTTGGTCTGTGATACCTCTTGCAGAGGCTAATGAAGCAGAGTGTATGACACTGATGGTTCATAATGACTCTGGTCACAGTCCCTTATGTTCCTCACCCAGGAACTTGCGCTGCAGAGGTTTGGTCCCGGGGGCGGGGGGGGCGGTGCCCGAGGCTCAGCCCAGCCCAACCCAGCTCA
>NW_009620443.1:0-582 GCF_000690535.1 Cariama cristata | reverse complement strand
TGTGGTCCTTCCACCCACAACACCACCCCCTGTGGGTCCTGGACCCCCGGCAATGTCCTCTGTGGGTCCTGCACCCACAACAACAACCTCTGTGGGTCTTGCGCCTACAGCAACGTCCCCTGTGGGTCCTGCACCCACAGCAACATCCCCTGCAGGTCCTGGACCCACGGCAACGTCCTCTGTGGGTCCTGCGCCCACGGCAACGTCCCCTGTGGGTCCTGCACCCACAGCAACATCCCCTGCAGGTCCTGGACCCACGGCAACGTCCTCTGTGGGTCCTGCGCCCACGGCAACGTCCCCTGTGGGTCCTGCACCCACAGCAACATCCCCTGCAGGTCCTGGACCCACGGCAACGTCCTCTGTGGGTCCTGCGCCCACGGCAACGTCCCCTGTGGGTCCTGCACCCACAGCAACATCCCCTGCAGGTCCTGGACCCACGGCAACGTCCTCTGTGGGTCCTGCGCCCACGGCAACGTCCCCTGTGGGTCCTGCACCCACAGCAACATCCCCTGCAGGTCCTGGACCCACGGCAACGTCCTCTGTGGGTCCTGCGCCCACGGCAACGTCCCCTGTGGGTCCTGC
>NW_009620442.1:253-25742 GCF_000690535.1 Cariama cristata | reverse complement strand
GGAGGCTGAGGGGAGTCCTTATCGCCCTCGACAACTACCGGAAAGGAGGTTATAGAGAGCTGGGAGTTGGTCTCTTCCCCCTGGTAACCAACGATAGGACAAGAGGAAACGGTATCATGTTGTGCCAAGGGAGGTTCAGGTTGGATATTAGGAAGAACTTCTTCACTGTAAGAGTTGTTAAGCATTGGAACGGGCTCCCCAGGGAGGTGGTGGACTCAGCATCCCTGGATGTGTTCAGAAAACATTTAGATGTGTTGAGACATGGTTTACTGGGTTTAGTGGGCACGGTGGCATTGGGTATACGATTGGACTTGATGGTCTTTGAGGTCTCTTCCAACCATAATGATTCTATGATTCTATGATAAATGTTGCTTTATGTTAATTTAGCTCATTGCCAGAATATTTTTTTCATTTGAAAATTCTCTGAATGGACTTAACTGTGGCAGGTACCTGTCTTTTCATTAGACTCTTTTGTGAAGTTAATTTTGAGAGTCAATGGGGAACACTGAAGTGGTATAAGAATGGAGTCAGGTTGCCTAAAGCCAGAAGAATATGTAGGTTGTGTACATTGTGCTAGAAACAAATAATACATGCTCCTAACACAATGGAAATTGAATATTCTCAGTTTGCATTCCATTTACATTGAATGACTGAATATAAATTTATTTTCTATCATTATTTGGGTTAAATATAAAAAATAAACTATTTGTTTGAAATGTACTATGCATTTTTAAGGCATGGTTCATTTCTCTCCTAAAGTAAGAAGATTTTATAGCTATATAATAAATATAATAAAAACAGGTAGAATCTGGCTCATCATATGCTGTGCATTTTATCAATAAAAGAATGTACAGGTGGTGAGCCAGAAATGTAAGAAAACTTAAAAGTCTGTCTTCTGCATAATAAATGGATGTAAAAGCTTAATGGAAAAAAAATCTTCATCCATAAGTGTAAGATCTGGACCTTTGGGGACAGATGCAGTGACATGATTTGTGTTTTAATCTGTATAATACAAGTGAGGATGCTCTAAATGTGTAAATATATCTTTTCTTGAGGACCTGCCCTTAAACATTGCTGATTTTTGTGCATATATGTTTTAGGCTTGCATGCAAAGCAAATAGATGTGTATACATGTAATTTAACCCTTTGGTGGAATATGTTTCCTCTTGGTTTAGTTAGATACATAATTATGGAAGTTAGATATCCAGTCTAAGCCATTTCAGATGCTACTCAACAGAGAGATACATATTTCCATGGCATGATTCATCTCATCTGAAACATCTGTCTGCAATTTTTGGAAGGAGATAAATTCTTTCTAATGTAAAAGAAACAGCACAGCCTCATTTTGTCATGTTTGTTCTGGCAGCTACCGTGGGTTAAACGAATTAGAGAACATTGCTGCTAGTGTAATCTACATCCACCCGCATTGCACACACACAGCTTCATGATTCTATCTTGTGAGTATATGGTAAGGCTGGCAATTTCAGATATGTTTCAGTTAGCAGCCATTTAGGGGCTTGAGCTTGGATGATTCAAATTCAAGCTTTACTTAGTGATTCCTCATCCTCAGATCTTTTAAATCTAACACTGGAGGTGAGCAAAGTCTGTGTCTTATTATTAAGTGAATTACACAATGAATATGTAATGGATTTATGTTACTATCTGGAAAAAGAAAATGAAAGGCAGGTTTTGTTATATGCTGGAAATACTTTTTGTTGTGGGTTGTTTTTTTTTTTAGCAAGTATTAAGTATTTTCTTCTCCAGAATATATAATAAATGTTCTTTACAATGGTAGTTAAAATATAAATAATTATATTCTTATAATGCAGGAATTTAGGTTACATATGTACACGAGGAAATTATTTTCCAGTTGATGTAAAAATTTATTTCTTTGGAGAATATTTTGCAAGTTTTAACAAGGTTGTGCCAAAGATTTTTATTTTTCATTACATTTCAAACACAGGGAATTAATACTGCTTAATTCAGTCATGAATAGGCTAGTAGTGATATAGTGTATATTGAAGATACCTTGTAGATAGTGAATATATTTTTTATCTTTCTGTTAAGTACACATGAATTACTGTGCTACCTGCTCTCCATAAAATAGCTGGAGATTGCAGTCTAAGATTTTGGGATAACAGAGGTGAGCATTAGTTGTATAACTATTAACTTCTGGTTTGCTTTTCTAATTCAAGGCTAAGTTTGTGTCATTTGGATGCTCTTATTTTTTTCTTTTTTTTTTTTTTTTAATTTAAAGAAGTACCAGAAGGTCATTTCACATCACTTTCCACTTATCTATGAATGTCCTAGGTTTATGAGAGGAAGGACTGGCAGGTTTTATATACGCAAATTCACAGCTGGGGAGTATTTCACTCATTGGTTCAGTGCTTAACATGCTTGCCAAGTGAGCAGATGCCAATAAAATAGTCACTATAGGGTGACTTTTAAAGGAGATCAAACTATTCAATGTATTTTTGAAATAAAATTTGAAGAGATTTACTATGTCAGTTGCTTAATGATTTGAAGTCACTTTTTCAATGTTGCTTTTAGATTTTTTCAATAAAAATGATTAGTTTTGGCTCAAATATTAATGATGTTTTTGAATATAATGACCAATTTAATACAGACCACTAAATAGCTTAAGCTATTGAGTTTAACTATAAAGATATGGCTACAGTATATCTGTCTTTTTAATAACCTAATAACAAAGTGGAATGATGGCAAGACCACATCTGTGATCTTCAAAGAAATTCATAGCTTCACAATAAGTAAAACAATTTGACTATAATGCCAATGAATTGATGAAAGATTTCTAAATATTTTTTTAATAGCTGAAATTATTCTGGGTTCCTGATTCCAAATGACAGAGGACAAACTATATTACATTTGTCACTTACGTGCCTTCCAATACATGTTACTATCCTGAGGAGGAGACTGATGGTGGGAGATTTTCTAAACTATTCTGCTTTTTTGTTAGGTTCACATCTCAGGACAGGATTGAAGTCCTTTAGCAGCACAATACCAAAAGCCTGCATCACCATTGATTAGGTCCTTTTAACGTAAAGTTATATTAACAGTGAAGGTGTCATTTTTACTCTTAATCTCTGCATGAGTGAAAAAAAGCTTTTTCACTCTTCAAGCCTGGCCAGCATGGGGTTGATTAGGTGGTGTGAAATTGCTTACTTCTGACCAGCAGACTTCTGAGATTCAGGAGCATCCTACCCCCCGCCAACAAACGTCTGCAACAGAAGGGAGCCTTTCTTGTTCCTCTTGTTTGAACAAGACCACAGCCCACCTCAGAATTCACCTACCTGCATATGAAGCCAGGAAGAGAGCAGGTAATCTCTCTCTGGAGGAGAAGCAACACTGAGCTAATGAGACTTACCCAGCTCTAACTGATTATATGAGCGTTGCATGCACTGGGAAGAAAAAGACAAACACAAACTTTATTGTCATGGGGTAAGACCTACCCAAGAACACTACTCAGATAAAAGTCACCTGTACAACATCTATCCAGGTCTAACAGATAGAATTATTCCTGTATGTGCAGAAACGAAGAAATAAACCCACAGGTGAACCTTGTGAAAGAGTTACTCTAAGGTTGAAATGGCAGGTATAAGGGTCAGGATGCAAGGCAAGACTCGGAACACATCAATCATTTGGTGCAAGTATTCTGTTTCCCTGCATGTATGGTAACGGTCACAGCTTAACCAAAGGAGCTGGTATCTTGGCTGGTGTGAGTGTGAAGTTATATGTATGTCATAGAACAGAAATCTTAGGCTATCACTACCTATTTTTATCCACTACATTATCTACCCTGCTTTGTAAATGTATTTGGGATTATATGTCATTGAGCGGTGTGGTTCTCTTGTTGTGACTCTCACACTCCAAATTCCACTCTAACAGTGTACTTATTAAATGTAACATTGGATGGAACTCTCTGCTTGTTGCTTTAATACTTGAGGCCTGCATAGGCCTGTCATTTTAAAATATATGTGATGGTGAACATCCACTCGCACTGTTTAGAAGTTATCATAGTCAATCAGAAATAGATTTCTAAAAAACCTGGGTTTTGTGAGGTTTCTTTTAGTGATTGAATCACCAAATCAAACTGTTATTTCTCCAAGCCGTCTGTTCCTTCTGCTCTCTTCCTCCTTTTTCCCTTTCTCAGTTTCTGTAAAGGATTGTGAATCCTTAAGCAAACTGCTTTGACCATAGCTTTTTGTCTATACTTTCAGCAGTGATGTCAAGAGGATAGTAAAAATCCTCAAAATATTAACATATACTATTAGGAATTTTTAAAAATGTTGAAGTTTCATGTTGTGTTGTATAGAGAAGGTAAATCTTATAATAATATGACTTTGGTGGTGTCCCAGTCAGCAACTAAGCACCACACAGCCGCTCGCTCACACACCACAACGGGATGGGGGAGAGAATCAGAAGAGTAAAAGTGAGAAAACTCATGGGTTGAGATAAAGACAATTTAATAGGTAAAGCAAAGGGAACACACACATGCAAAGCAAAATAAGGAATTCATTCATCACTTCCCATCGACAGGCAGGTGTTCAGCCATCTCCAGGAAAGCCTCCCCTTCTGAATGTCCCCCCCTTCCTTCTTCTTCCCCTGGCTTTATATGCTGAGCATGACATCATATGGTATGGAACATCACTTTGGTCAGTTGGGGTCAGCTGTCCCACCTGTGTTGCCTCCCTACTTCTTGTGCACCCCCAGCCTGTTCACAGGGGAGGCAGAATGAGGAGCAGAAAAGGCCTTGAGTGTGTATAAGCACTGCTCAGCAGTGACTAAAATATCCCTGTGTTATCAACAATGTTTTCAGCACAAATTGAAAACATATCTTCATAGTAACTACTATGAAGAAAATTAACTCTACCTCAGCCAAAATCAGCACAATTGGTTATTTGGTATGACTATTGTTGGCCAATATCTGGTAATTTACAGGAAGCAGTTTTAAGAAAAAGTTTATGTCTTCATTTTGTATGTCATGTCCAATGAAATATTTAATTTTAAATTCCTTCTTAAGATCGAAGTACACAGTTAAACCCTTAAATTAGTTTCATATATCTCTAAGATAAGACAATCTTATGCCACCTTTCTCTTCTTTTTCATAGAATCATAGAAACCTAGAATCATAGAATCATTTAGATTGGAAAAGACCTCTAAGATCATCGAGTCCAACCATTAACCTAGCACTACCAAGTCTACCATTAGGCCATGTTCCTAAGTACCACATCTACATGTCTTTTAAATACCTCCAGGGATGGGTCCCCCCCCCCCTCCCCTGGGCAGCCTGTTGCAATGCTTGACAGCACTTTCAGGGAAGAAATGTTTCCTAATGTCCAATCTAAACCTCCCCTTGCATAACTTGAGGCCATTTCATCTTCTCCTATCACTTGTTACTTGGGAGAAGAAACCAACCCCCACCTCGCTACAACCTCCTTTCAGGTAGTTGTACAGAGCAACAAGGTCTTCCTTCAGCCTCCTTTTCTCCAGGCTAAACAACCCTAGTTCCCTCAGTCACTCGTCATAAGACTTGTTCTCTAGACCCTTCACCAGCTTCATTGCTCTTCTTTGGACATGCTCCAGCACCTCAATGTCTTTATTGTAGTGAGGGGCCCAGAACTTAATGCAGGATTCCAGGTGCGGCCTCACCAGTGCTGACTACAGGATTACAATCACTTCCCTAATCCTGCTGGCCACACTATTTCTGATACAAGCCAGGACGCTATTGGTGTTCTTGGCCACCTGGGCACACTGCTGGCTCATGTTCAGCTGGCTGTCAACCAACACCCCCAGGTCCTTTTCCGCCAGGCATCTTTCCAGCCACTCTTCCCCAAGCCTGTAGCGTTGCATGGGGTTGTTGTGAACCAAGTGCAGGACCTGGCTTTTATCCTTGTTGAACCTCATACAGTTGGCCTCAGCCCATCAATCCAGCCTGTCCAGATCCCACTGTAGAGCCTTCCTACCCTCAAGCAGATGAACATTCCCACCCAAGTGGTGTTGTCTGCAAACGTACTGAGGATGCACTCAATCCCCTCGTCCAGGTCATTCATAAAGATATTAAGCAGAACTGGCCCCAATACGAGCCCTGGGGAACACCACTGGTGACCTACTGCCAACAGGCTTTAACTGCATTCACCACCACTCTTTGATCTCAGCCATCCAGACAGTTTTTTACCCAGTGAAAAGTATGCCTGTCCAAGCCATGAGCAGCCAGTTTCTCCAGGAGAATGCTGTGGGAAACAGTGTCAAAGTCTTTACTAAAGTCCAGGTAAAGAACACCCACAGCCTTTCCCGCATCCTCTAAGCAGGTTACCTTGTCATAGCAGGAGGTCAGGTTAGTCAAGCAGGACCTGCCTGTCATAAACCCATGCTGACTGGGCCTGATCACCTGGTTGTCCTGTATGTGTCACATGATGGCACTCAAGATGATCTGCTCCATAACCTTCCCCGGCACCGAGGTCAGACTGACAGGCCTGTAGTTCCCCGGATCCTCCTTCCGGCCCTTCTTGTAGATGAACATCACATTTGCTAACCGCCAGTCAACTGGGACATCCCTGGTCAGCCAGGACTGCTGATAAGTGATTGAAAGGTCCTCTCGGATGAGTTTATATCACCCTGTTGAAATCAGATAAGTCAGAATTAGTATGTTAATGTGGAAGAGGAACACAAGTGTCTTGTATTACTGTAGTATGGCTTTTCTTGTCTTTGTTTCTCTTCCCTTTTTTTTCTTGTGGGAATGGTCTTGTCATTTGCTTGACAAAGACGTTTCTCAAAGGTAGTCTCATAGTTATGAAATTTATAGGTACTTGACTTCTGGGTTTGGGTTTGGGCTTATTTATTAATTTGGTTATTGGTAAAACACAAATACTCTTGGTGTTTCAAGAGTCCCAATTTGCAGTTTAACACATACGATACTGCAATTTTATTGTAATTTTAATGGCTTGCTTAAAGTTTTCCATAGCATCTGTCACTACATAGAATCATAGAATTGTTAGGGTTGGAAGAGACCTCAAAGATCATCAAGTACATCATGAATGTCCTGCATGTATGCATCACTAAGGTTATTAGATGGTTTGGATGCTTCCATTTTGACTTTTGGAAGCTCAAAATACTCTTGGGTTTTTTTTTTGTGGGGATGTGTATAACTGAAAGCTTTAGTGTAAATGCAGCCTAACATTGTGTCATGGTATCACTGAGGTTTTCAATCTGATTTCTCTGGTGTTTTCATTTCGTGTTGTACTGTCCAAAAGCAGATCTGAGAAGTCTTAGCTCATGGTAAGATTTAGCATCTTTATGTTGTATCCAAGGAGAATAAATTTTATTTTCATCTCATGGGTGAAGGAGGTGTCTAAACTTTGGAATTTAATGATTTTGATGGTATTTGAAAAGATCAGACTCTGAACTGAAATAGAAAATACACTAGAAAATACAGACCAAGGGAGTGGTGTGATGGTAATACTCTACCTCAAAAATATATCAGCTAGTTTTGTTCACGGGTGAAGCTTTTAGTATTCTAATTTCAAATAATTAGTACTGAAATGTGTGGTAAAATCCTCAGCTGAAAGGAAAGACAAGGTATTCTAGTATGTTGACTGTAGATTAAGACAATTTCTACTAGTCACTCAGGATTATAAAGCAGTTTCACTCATATCACTTTGATAAATGCAGAGCAACTAACATGAATTAAGAGAGAGTAATGAATTTCAATAACTTTATAATATTATTACAATTATTATAACATTAAAATAATGAAAATAGGGTGATATTAATAAGAAAAATAAAAAACTCAATAATAACATTCTCATCATATTTAGGATGCATTCTCCATCACTTCTGTGCTGATATTCTGCTAAAAATAAAACAGCAAACGTATAGTTACACAAGATTTGCTTTCTCTACAAACAAAAAAGTTTCTCATTTAGCTCTTGAAACATTTCACTTTGAAACATTCTCTAACTTTTGAGTTCACACTTCAGTTATAGACTCAGGCAGACTGGCAACACGTCTGGTGCCAGACTGGAAACTCTGATAAAAGGTTACATCTACTTTAGGGATCGTATTGATGAAGTCCTGTTTCTCCTATTGACAGCTATCAGCTATTTACAGTTGGAATATTTTCTTTTTTTTCTTTCACAGGTTTTTTTATATACCTTTTGATAATTGATATGAAGGAATTTTTCAATGTTTCCTAATTTTATTTTCTTATTTTCCAGTGATGAATGAAAAGAAAAAATAATTATTTAAGTATTAATTTCATCCACACAATTCAGTTAGCTGAAGTGATAATTTGTTTCAGATGAATGAATTGATGAATCATCTGATCTAAACAATAACATTTACTAGTAGGATAATAAAAGATAATTATTATACTCAGAAAGCTGTTGGACTTTTAATTAGTAGCTCTAAATTAGCTGAGAGGTGATTGAAGAACCAAGCAGCTTTTTCAAAGTGACTTTTCCATTAAATCTAGAGCCCTTATTACTTAATTAATAAGACAGCTTGAATGAAACTTGATATCTTAATTTTTTTCTTAATTGTGCCTCAAATAAAGTAACATTGGATTATTATTGTATTATTGATATTATTGTTATTATTATTATTCCAATGTTAAAATTGTTTATTCCTTCTATTACATGTATTACTGAAGAGGTTAGTGTCCCTGTGGTCCCTACATAAGTATTAGAGAGAGACTTAACCACAAATTTATTAATGGGAGAACAGCCTTCAAATTTAGGCACTTTGTTTAAATACCTCATTACCCAATTTCATGTTCCCTTGTTACATTTGTTTCATTATAGTTTTCTTACATTGAAAAATTGATTCTTGTCAGACCTATAGTGAAGAAGTTTGTAGAATGCAACTAAGTTGAACTTCGTGTTGTTTGTGTCTTTGGACATTAGTTTTATGAATGGTTTTGTGATACAGTCCCAAGAACCATCAATAATTTTTCTTGATCTGTCATTTCTATATTCCTTCTGTTATATATAGGCTACTGTTTAGATCTACAGGAAAACAACAAAAAGTTGCAGGTGTGTTTTATTTCTTCTTCAGTTCAGAAACTGTAATATAAAAATAAGCAATAAACAGAACTCAGATGTTTTACCAGTATACTCCTCTTTCTTTCCATAAAACTTACTTAGACAGTCAGATGCTATAAAAGTGTGATTCAGATTTGTTTTCTTTGCAAATAAACAGTTGTATAAGAAAGCAATGAAGCAAGACTAGAAAATGCTGCCCATGCTCAAGATTAGCGAGATCTTCACATTTCCACAACACAGACACAGTTCAGAACACTTTTGCAGTAGCAGGGCAAATGCCTCCTACATTGTGCTTCTTCTAACTTCTTCCACTCATCTTTCTTCATAAAGTGAACAAAAGAAGCAACCAGAAAACATGCAATGTACACAACTGGTCTCAGAATATTGTTGTCCGAGTAGTAGCTTTTTCAGCATAAAATAAATGTCAATAGTTGTTAGCTGTACAGTCTTGGATTGTTTTTCCTCTATCCTGTTCACACACTCACTTCAGGAGACTACGAAAAAAACGTATCAGCTGAAGGCTACAATTACTGGGCCTAAGAGAGAAGCGTGCCACCAAATTGTCTTTTCTCTTTCAGAGTATTCTGACTACTTGCACATCACAATGGTAAAGGATTGTCTTTTATTTAGATAAGAGCCTGCAGAGAAGGAAGTAAGTAAGTACATTTTAACTTTAGGACCTGAAGAAAAGCTTTTGCATGAAAGCAGAGAGAAGACTATTTTAGATAAACAGGAGTGTTGGACTATGCAGGATCCTTAAGGTGATCTGAGATTATTAAGAAATGGAGCAATAAAGTAGGAGTGACAATACAATGATAAGAACTTGTTGTTGATACCTGGATACTAAGAAAAGAAACATTCCGCTTCCCTTTGTTATCTTCAATAATTGACTAACATCTACTTATTCTTGTTGCCTTAATTCTCATTGCTGATGTTCTTAATAATGACTTAGAAACATGAATACGTATTTTATCGTAAACTAAAGCAAAAAGTCAGAATGTGTCTCTAATACTTGAAATAAATTAACTTTATGAAGATTAATGCCTAAATGAAATACTTAAATTAAATAAGCATATTCTGGCAGGCCTGTATAGGGCAAGAGTTTTCTGGTGATTTCTGTGGCTGAGGACTTCTATTACAATCCCTCCCGTCTAACTATAATAACTTTACTGAGAAATTAAAAGCAAATTGGCATAAAGTGTTCCTAAAACCACTGTAGAAAGGTAGACAACTACTTTAATTTAAGACTGGCTCAGTTACCTAATATTAATAGGACCCTAATTTAGAGATATCAATTAAGTATCTAAAAATATGATTACCAGCTTCAGTGAGCCTTAAAATGCATTTGGTCACTGAATTTCTTGTCAGTACTATTTTTTTACCAATTATAATAATAAATAGGAGAACATATTTTCCTAATGAGAATACTTTTAAAAAGCTATTTTAAATTAAAAGATCTGGGTGTTTTTTGTTTTGTTTTGTTTTGTTTTTTTTTTTCAGTTTTCTATGACTAGGAATGTAATTAGACTATTGAGAATTAGAGTTGAGCAATCACAATAGGGGTTGTAATCATATAAATAATCATATAAATATAAATGCTTCAAGTTTTAGAAAACAAATTTGTGTGAGAGGATGATCTCCTTGGGAAAAAAGGTAATATTCAACTTCTGTACCTTGTTTAGAAAAGCTTTTAATGATTTTATGTCTGTCTTTAATGTATGAAAGATGATTATGTAATTTTATTGTATAACATTTCTAATATTTAGTATTTTTCTTTTTCTTCGTTTCTGCAGTTATGAATAGCATTTTATAGTTTCATCCATCTAATTAGAAATGGCTTCTAATATAAAAATCTAGATGGAACTCTGTATGGTTTTGATTTTTAAATTTAACAATAACCTATGTTCATAATTTTTCTAATTGTTTTTTCAGCACTATTCCTCCAAAGATTATTGTATTAAAAAACCAACCAACCAACTAACCAACCCAAACTAAAACCAGACTTCATAATTAAAATGAGGGCTTGCTCTAGATTAATCTCTTTAAATCAAATTCTGTCTTTACTTTTCAAAATAAGGCCACCTAAGTGTTAGACTAATGTTTCCTGGACCCTGTTCAAATTGGTTGATTTTACATTCAATGCATCTATAATCCAAGTTTACTTTCTTCCCCTAGAATGTAATTCACCAGAAACAAATAAGAAATCTCGATAAAGCAGGCAAAGAAACTGAGTTTACGACACTTCCTCAACCATGTTATTATGAGTTCCTCATAGCTCTTTAAAAATAAATATCAGAAACAATACAACAACATTAACAGAAAACTTTACAGCGTTAATGTTAACAAGTATAATCTTTATTAAAGAATATTTTTGTTAAAAGACACTAATTATGTGGCATAATTAGGTTCATTGGTGATAACAGTTTAGGTCATGGCCAAATTAGAGAATGGGGGGTTTTTGCCATGTATCAGGTGGAAGCAGCTCTAATCCAAATGAAGAAATGCCTCATTTGATGCAGTGGTTACTGTTTATGGGGATGGTTGAAGACTCTGCAGCAGCATTGGTAAATCCATACCGGTATTTTTGTGTATGTGTTTGCCCCATCTCCATCAGTAATTCTGAGTCCATAAATGCATTTGTATTTCTAAATAATCATGTAGTCTCTTACTTATCGTAGAATCATACAATCATGGAATGGTTTGGGTTGGAAAGGATCTTTAAAGTTCATTTAGTCCACCACCCCTGTCAAGGGCAGGGACATCTTTCACTAGACCAGGTTGCTCAAAGCCTTGTCCAACTTGACCTTGAACATTTCTGGGGACAGGATATCTACAACTTCTCTGAGCAACCTGTTCCAGTGTCTCATTGCCTTCACCATAAAAAAATTTCTTCTTTACATCTGATCTAAATCTACCTTCTTTTAGTTTAAAACTGTCATCCACATAAATGATGTATACAAAGAAAACATGACAAAAATGGAAAAAAAAGATTTTGAAAAATTGATTTTGCTTTCTGTGTCAACAACAGAACATCTGAGGTACAATGAAAAGCAGATCCAGAGTTAACAAGTATTTGAAACATTTTCTCTGCTTCAGGGGAGCTATACAGTTGTAGCTGGGAATTTTGTCCAAGATTCAGTTTTAAAACCCAACGAAGTCAGAAGTATCTCAGCCAAGAGTCGATCTCTGGGATATACTGATGATTTTGCACCATGAATGGGATGTCAAATAAGAAACAATATAATTTGCTGATAAAAGCATATAGCTTCAAAGGCAGAAATCACATTGCTTAAGTGAGTTCATACTATTCAATAAGGTACATTGTGCAACACAGTACAAGATGAGAGGACATGCCAACAACTAGCTTCTTCAACCAAAGTTCCATTGAATCTAGCTGTAGATAGCTTAATGTCAAGTAACTCCAATGTGGATATGTAGTCACACCTTGCAATGTGAATATATGCCCAAGGCTTGAAGACATTAGCTAGATATCTTTTTTTAGGTAGAGAGGTCAAACATAAATAGTTACACAGATAATTAATTAGAAGGAGCCCAGACTATTGTTTTGAAAACTGTTTTTTAAAAGTGGAGTACTCCTGGCCCTTTTTAGACAAAAAAATTCCTTAGCAATGAGGGAATGCCTCTGGTGTGAGAAAATTGACTGTGTGTATCTTTTTAGTGGGATTGTGTCCATTATGGCTAATCAGAGGATGTCAGAATTTAAATTAAATAGCTTCCATTTTCTGGTTTTACCTTTTTTTTAAATGTATACTTCTTGTCACATAAGAGGAACAATGGAGAGAAGGAACCAGAAATCATTGTATAAAAATAATGTTTAAAAAACAGCAAGGGAGAATAAATATGTGCATGTATATATTAGTTGGGCAAAACACTTAACCTCTCTATATCTCTGTTTACCCATCTGTAAGGCAGAATAATAACATTAACCTCAAAGAAAACCTATGAAAATTAATCACAGTAACACTTAAACAGTCAAGTGCAAAAAGGCACTGTGTAAACCTGAAGTGAAATACAAATCCTATGTTTTATGTTACACCAAGAAAACGCATGAAACCTGGTGGTAAGCAATGAACTGTTTTTTACAGTCTCATATATTCCCTTTGAAGTCCTGCAATTTTCTTGTAACTGATGTACCATTGAGTTGTTATCCATGATGAATCACAATGTGATACAGGCTAAGAAAAATCAAATTTTCAATAACAAAAAGTGTATGGAGATGGACAGTAAGTACACTTTCCTATTATTTGGTAAAATGTAATGCACTTTACTAAGGTAGAAAATTGTTTTACTCTTTAAAATCTTGTAGTTAGTTTGAGTAGCAAAAAGTGGTATAAACAATGCTTTTCAAAAAATTGTTTTCTCACCTACTGTATTTACATTACTCACTGATGGACTTTCAGAGAAGGGAACACATACATTTTTCTCTCTTGCTGTTCCCCTCAGAGTAGATTTGAAGCTAGAAATTAAAATAGAAAGCTGTAAGAATTGAGGGACAAAAGCTGAAGGACAACTGGCTTCTAAAAAATAGTTATATTTTCTTTGGGACACAGAAAGAAAACAGTTAATTTAAAATGACCAGCGAGGAAAAGTTTTTATTTCTTTATAAAGTTTCACAGTTCAAATAAACTGTCAACTAATAGTTCTGAAAGATATATAATAATCTGATCTTCCAGCAGTGAAGGTTAATTTCTTGTTGAGAGAAAAATGGTTGGAGGTACAACCTTCTGGTTGAGAAAACAGTTCAAAATGTAATTATATGTATTTTATCTAATATATTTTAATGTATTCAATTAGATCTCCACTTTTAATGTTTGTAACTGGCCAGTTACTAAGATCAAAGCCTTCTGGTTTTTTTGATACTATTTGAGAAAATTAAGACTATCAATAGTGTAGTCAAATATGGAATGATGTTATGCTACCTGCAACATATGTGGTTGTAATGTGCATAGATAATGAGTTAATAGAAAGTGGAGTATAAACATCTTTGATGCTATTTTTTTTTGGTTGAATGCATATTCCTTTCTGCTTAAAGAAGGAAATATCCTATGCTATGTATAATAGAATTGAAATAATTTCAGATTTTGAAACTTGATACCTTGTTAAAACTTCCTTAACAAATGCTTACACTTGCCTACATTAAAAATCACTATTTGTAAGTATTATCAAAGCTGAAGTCTGAGTATATCAGTATTCATATTCAAATCATGAAGACTGAAGACTGTCAGGTGCATACTGATTAAAATTTAGTCCTAAATAAATCAGGAATACACAGAGGGAAAAATTAAAACAATAAAAGTACTGGACAATGGAATAATTTGCCTAAATACATGCTGCAGTTCCATCACTTGAAGTATTTAAATCAAGACTTTCCAGTCCTAATAGCTACAAACTCTGAAGCCATAGACCTGGACCATAAGAAACATCATAATACCAGGTCAGAAAATAAGGGTCTGCCCAACACAGTATCCTTTTAGCAACAATAAATGTGACAATCCATGTAAAATGTAATCTTAAGACAATACTTACTGGTTGTTCTCAGAAGTACTTTCTCGGTCTCCATTAATCTGTAACTGAATGAACTGTTGATCTATATGGAGTACCTTTGGTTTTAGTAGCTCCTCATGAGTTCTTCCATTGATTTCCAAAACTGCTTTTTTAGCCCATTTAGGTTTAGCATTTTTGACATCCTGTAGCAAGCACTTCCACTCCTTAAGCATGCATGTGTAAAGAAACATTCTAAGATTTAAATGTGCTGTCTTTTTTCACTTAATGCTCTCCAATTCTTATACTTGAAAGAACTGTAAAAATAATTGCGTTTGATTTCTCCATACATCTCATGATTTTGTAGATTCCTATCATATTTGCCCCTTAATAATCTCCTTTTCCAAATGAAGAATTCAAATCTATTCATGATGCAAAAGAAACTATTACATAATTGTTACCGTGCTTACCGTTCTCTATATATTTTCTAATTTCACTCATGTTTTTTGCAGAGGGCAGACGAAAATGTCTGTCCCCTGCACCCTGGATTTTCACATTTGTGTTATAATTGCTTGTTGTTCTCTGCCCTTCTCTTGATAACTGCTAATATTTTATTCCTTTTTGGTCACTACTAAGCACTGAACTGAAGTTTCACAGGAATTACCTATTATAACCTCAAGATCTCGGTCCCGAGTGGTTAATAGCAAAGTCAAAGCCCATCATTGTGAATAAAAAGTAGGTTTATTTTTTTCTCATGTACAGTACTTCATAATAAATTTAATCTAATATTTTGTCACTAATCATTCATTACGATAATGTCTTTCTGTAACTTTTCAGTTAGTTCTTGCTTTTACTTCTTTGATAGCTAATGCCATCAACATATTTTGTAACTGTTACTTGTGGGTTTTTTACATAATTTAAGAATATATTGAAAATCACAATTCCTGACACACATCCCTGCACAACTCTGTGTATGAAGTAAACTATTTATGCCTGCTATTGTTTTCCTAAATTTCCTGAACCATGTAAATTTTTTTTCTTTTAAACAGCATTTGCTGAAATACTTTGTTGACTGCTTTTTGGAATTTTTGACATGAGATTCTTTTTATAGTTAACATATGCATCATTTCCTTAAAATAAAAAAATCTAACCTGTGTCCTAAATGATTGCATAGAAATCTTATGTAATGTAACTCCATGGAAACAGAGGTTAAAAGATTTCTAATTGATAACATAACATAGTGATTTTGGCTGATATAGTTGTAAAGTTAAACCCATGGTAGATAAGGACCTGATTAGTCATCTTGCAGGACCAATTAGTATGAGTAGCAATAATTTATCCAGTGTCATAGATGTTTTAAGCTCTCAGGCTTTGCCTGTTGGCTTGGTAAAACAACCTTGGAACACACAAGATGTGCAAAGTAGATATGAAACACAATTCTGTCATTATTCTGGTTTTATTTAGCATTATAGCATTAATCACTAATGGGTCTGGGAGATGGATCATAGATTTAAGAAGTGTTGTGTTAGATACCAGAAAAATATCTAATTAAAAACCATGACTAGTGATCAAAGATCTACCTTACTTGTTAAGAAAGACTACATGTAGGACTGAAATAATACAGGAAAATGTCTGCACATCTAATGATAAAAGTGTTTCAATAGGATAATTTGAAACTATGGTGTACTTTTACATCAAACAATATAGTACCTAAATTATCAGTAGGCTTTTCCACGCAACTTTTCTTCAGCTTAAATAAATTCTAAAGTTCTTATTCTCACTCTAGTCAGTACTCCGGGTCTGTTCACTCACTCTCAGTCTATTAAATAAAATACGGTTATTGCTTATAGCCATCTGTCTCTATCTTTTGACTGTATTATCATTTTTGGGATGTATTATAATTTTAAACTCCTTGCCCTGGTTTAGAAATACCATTGGCAATATTTGAGAGGAAAAGGTGTATTATTCACTCAAAACTTTGAGACATTCTTCTGAAAGATAAAATGAGAAAAAAATAGTAAATCTTAAGAAAATGTCATAGGAATAGAGGCCTTTTTCTTTTTAAATGTGGTGTTATGATCTAAATGGAAAAAAGATGAGCCCTAAAGAATTCAAAAGCTTGCCAACATGCCACGGTTGTTAGAAAAAAATGTCATCTTCATCGTATATGTAGTAGTGTTGCTTTTTTCTGTTCAGCATATATGCTTGTATCTTGGTTTGTAATTTATTTTTATTCTCTATATCTATTTTTCTGTATTTTTTGATAGCTTTCAGAAGTGCTTTGTTTTCCCTCTTTTGGCCATGTTATTATTCTATCTGTTTTTCTAAGTGTTCTTAGAATCATAGAATCACAGAATCATTATGGTTGGAAGAGATCTCAAAGATCATCAAGTCCAACCGTATACCTGATGCCACCATGCCCGCTAAACCCACTAAACCATGTCTTGAAGCGCCACATCTAAATGTTTTTTGAACACCTCCAGCGATGGTGAGTCCACCACCTCCCTGGGGAGCCCATTCCAATGCTTAGCGACTCCTAACAGTAAAGAAGTTCTTTCTAATGTCGAGCCTGAACCTCCCCTGGCACAACTTGAGATCGTTATTTTATAGGAACTAAATGGAACTAAATGAAAGAACACGCATGTTGGTGTTGAACAGTCCAACCTGTGATGTTTGAATGTTTTTGATATTGAGCAAATCACCATTTCTGATTCAGCTTAAATACAGTCAGTTTTCTGACTGGAAGTATGGAGAATGTTCTCCATACTGAACAGAATACCAAAATGGATAATATTTGTGAAGTGTGTTTTCATTAACTGTAACTGTTTACACATGGTATGCTATAAGATTGGACAAAATTATATCCACCAATTTGTCCTTAGAACAGCAGCTGAATACAATCTGTGTGTGATAAGAACATATATCAACAGAACAGTAAGACACAACTAAGCAAACATTAGTAAAACATTTGTGAAGTTCTTTGCTGGATAGAAACACCTCTGCTTCATGCCAGTTAATGCATTAGAAACTTATAGCACCAGTAGCTTGTCATAGTTTCTTGTCTTACTTATATGTCAACTTACTTTGTATTGAATACTTACTGTTCATTATAATTGTTGAATCTCATTCATTGAAGAAAAACCTGGTGTAAATTATTACTATCTGAATTGGTCATTGATTTTATGTATTTTAAAGTAAATTTTGGAGAAGTCTTATTCTTCCACTTTCAAAAATTATTACATATAAGCACACAAGAGAAAATAGGGCGTAGTAAGTGTCATTAAAGGCAAATTCTCTGTCAGTATACAGTTGAATACTTTGATTAAAAAGCAACATATCCTCTTCTCGAACTCTGCCCTTGTCCTTTTCACAACATATGTTGTTATTTCCATCTTCAAAAAAAGAACAAAACAGTATACTCTGGAGAAAACTGATGTTTTCTGTTGCTGGACACATGACATGTTATAACATGTCATCTTGTGCACAGGTGAAAACACATTTGTTTATTTAACACACATTTACTTATTTTTTATTTAGTGGGATATAATTTCAGGTCTTCAGTTTACAGTGAAGTTTTTAAAAGACTGCTTTCTGAGACAAGAAGAAGAATAAATTGTGTCTGTAAGGTCAAAACATTATTGATGATGTTCATCTCAGCTTTCTTCAACCATCTAAAATTTGAATACCTAGTTTACACTAGTTGTCCAGGTTTCCACTCTAGTTAATGGAGAAAGATAGGCCCCTCTAGAGCATGATTCATTCCACTTCAGGAAAAAATTCAAGAAATAAGCCCCCCAAAACTACCTAACTTTTAGGTAGTTTAGGCAAAATGAGATAAATTCAGCATTTTAGGTATACAATCAATGTTAAGAGCTTTAAAGTTAGTCAAAATGATAAGATACAGTTTTGTCTGTAGGGGTAAATAGACCAGTGTTACCTGTTCAAAGAAATAATGATAGATGCTTAAATTTCAGTTTAGTTAAAGTGAAACAAACCAATATAGACAGAAGAAAGTGGTATAGTGTGGTGTTTCTTTCAGGATTCTGTATTACATAGCAGATGTAACATACTATTATTTTTTATTATTGTTGCAAATAGTATACACTATAATTAATATAACATAACATAATATAATATAAAGAGTAATTTAAAAAGATGTACTGTTTTGACTTTTTTTTTCCTCTACTATTTTGCTGTTGCGGATCCAGAAAGGGTTTCACATGTGTGCATAATGAGTCAGCCCAGGAGAGAGGGATGTGAGCTGCAGAAAGGGAGAAGCAGAAAGGGAGACTTGAGGTCTGAAGCCAGAGGAAAGTGATAATTTATGTCATGTAATCCACTTCACTGATTTTAGGAGCAAGCAAGAAATGTGTTAATTAGGAGAGTTCAATTCTGTTCCAGCTCCAGGAAAAGGCATGAGTCTCACTTTTCTCCCATTTTATATGGCATTATGCCCATTTGTGGGGATATATGCATGCAGCTTTCTCTGTGCAATTTCACTTGAGTTCGTCATTTTGAGCTTCAGTGTTTCTAACTGCCCTATCTCCTGTCCCCAAACACATTCTTGTTGTCTTTTCATACATTCAGATAAAGTTTCTTTTCTTAAACATAAGCAGATGTAGCACTTCCCGTCTCCTTCTTGCTCTCCTAGTCTGGGAGTGCAGGAATACACTAACAAAAAAGAGGACAGGCCAGCCTGTTTTCAGTCAACACTTTCTTTACAGAAGAAAAACAAAGGAAGAACAGCAGAGTATGGCTTTTACAGCTCAGACCTAGATCTCTGTACTCCTGCTTTTTGTGTCTCTGAGATGACAGAATGGAGCTGGTATTTTCTTCACCTTAATACAGGGGAGGAAAACAGCACTTGAGAACAGCTTTGAGAGCCAGAACTCTTTCTGCCCTTCCTTACCTGTTCCTTCTTTGCAGTTCCTTCATCTTCCTTTATTCTTTCTTTTCCTCCCTAATCCTCTGGATGTGCTACCAGGAAACAGAGGACTCCACCTGAGAGAACAGCTGAGACTATCAGTGGAACACTGACAGCTTGCAATGAAAGGCAGATAGTTCAGTAAAGGCTTTTTCCACAGAGATTAAGAGCTAGACAGTGGTGCATGTAACATACAAGATGAAGAACTAGTATGAATGCACATGAATTTGCCCTATCCAAGTACAGTTAGCTGGCACACCTATGTGTGATTTGGAAAATCTCCAGAACTTTTATGATGACCATTGATATTAAATGGAACCTTATTCAAGTATATTTTATTTGCTAATAACAATAAACTTCTGTTAGACATATGTTGATATTGAAATACAATTGTGTTATATTTGAGGATTTCTGTAGGTTTGTGTTGTATAGTCATATCTTTATACTTTGGGAAATGTGTAAGGGCAATCTATAGCTTCAGTAGCTATAGAAAATGTGTATAATTATATATTTATGTGTATTGTGTATGTGTGTATATATGTGTTCCTTTTACCTTTTGACAGCTTTAATATCTTTTAATTTTCAGTTATTTAATGTTTTCTCTTTGTTTTTATATCCGATTATTTTTGCAACAAATATAGGGGACTCCTATATATCAACTCCAGTTTCATCTGCTCAGTCACTCTTGTTAGTAATTATCTGTTGTGGATAAGCAGTTCTCTACCCTTACTCATTTCAGTAAGAATGCCTTTTCTAGTGGTTTAGACATAAACCCATCTCTAGCCTTATTTTGACATCTAGTCTGCAGCACACCAAGAGACTTACACTGTTAGAATTAATTTTTGCTGCTTCCAAGTTCAGAAACACTAGACAGCTGTTTTATTCTGGTATTTGCTTTGAAATGAGTTGAGATTTACCAAACAGGATACTACTAGTAGGGACTCTACTTTGTATTCAAAAACAATTAATATTTTTCCTGTTATAGCATATGCTACAGTGTCAGCCATTACAGAGAAATCTAACAGACACCACTGAATTTTACTACTACAGACACAGACTAGGCTGAATGTATTAACAGTAACTGGCAGACAACCAAACATTTGGAACTGTAAGAGGAGAAAGATTCAAAAAAATGACACTTCTGCTACTACTTTAATTTAAAAACTAAATAATGATAGTAACACTGCTAACTCAGAGATACTCAGTTATTATTATGTCAAGCTGAAGTATTCCACTGAACAGTACAGGATCAGGTCTTCTACTTTGTTTATGTGAGGTGGTCAAAATTTATTTAAGTTTCCTTACTGAAAGCAATATTCCTATATGCATGAATTCTGTAAGATCATCTCTCTAGGATGTCATCTTTCAGTCTTTCCCTTCAAAAACCTTCTCAGTGATTACTGAACAATTTCTCTTTGAAGAGCCCAACATACATTCAAGTTGTTGTAGTTTTACTGGACATTCTTCTCAGCCAGAGGGGGGTGAATATCAGTTTATTTGCTATCTACATGAGTATAATTTAATCTAAAAATATCAAGTCAGTCTATCATTACAGTGTATTGGTAGTTCATCCTAAATACAGAGGAAGACTTCACACATTTTTTCTTATCTGCTTCTTGTTAGTTAAATATTTAAATCAAAGGGATTACTCACAGAGGAAGGCTATGTTCCAGCAGGAGGAAGCAGATATAAGTTGTAACAGTAGGTAGCCTCTGACTTTTTCAACAATATAGTAAAAGTAATTTTTGTCCTTTCACCATAAGTTAAGACAGCAATAGGTCATAATAAACCCTACTACCTTTAGCATCTGTGAGTTTATTAAACATACTTTTTATGACTAAACTATTTTGTGTAAAACTCTTGGTTTACAGTGCATGAATGTTAAGCTACTTCATATGAATAAATAATGGACTTTAACTTTAAAATCCTCCTAGATGCAGATATCCTGTTATTCATTTGTGCATTTTATTTTTTTCAAGACTACTCCATGGCTAGTTCTAGGTGTCTTGAAGGTAACATCCAAAGAAAATGATAGAAGAACTGAAAAATGTAAATAATGTCCTGTTTTTCACAAAAGAAATCTCTTTTCTCCTTTCCTCTTCTCCCCCCAAAAAAAAGATTTTCTGAAACTCCTGCAATGAAAGCTAGAGTGATTGTCATCATACTAGTGTAGTCAGATCTTAATGCAGGTGTCTGATTTTGTGGAGAGTTCCTGTCTTCTTATGAGAACGGGCACAAGAGTTTCTCCTATTTGTGATCATGTGATTGATGACCCTAATCTGATCAGCTGTAAAGCCTCGCTGAGTCTTTCTCATTGAGAGAGAATTTCACACCACAGTTTCCTGCTTTCTACTTCCTGTAGTTATGCCTGAATCCTGCTTATTTAAAGCATGGCTTTTCTCCATTGTCATTTATCATTTAGCTGACTGGCCACCATCCACCACTTAGCACAGCGAATGGGGTCTCCAAACTTGGGAGTTAAGATGCATGAGAAGTTTGCATGTCTTGTTTCTTAGTGCATACTTGTTATCTTTCATCACTATAGAGACCATTTCTCTAGTGAGAGATTTTTCTTTCCCTGTCTTTTAAAGAAGGTTGTAGCTTCTGAACAAAATTGCTTTCTTTTTCTTTTTTTTCTCTTTTTTCTAAAAAAAACCAATTAACTATGGTATTATAATTCCTTTGTAAGACCTGATAGGAAAAACATCACAGCTAAATCATAAGCAAAGAGAGGATGTTGGCAGTGGAGCTGATGAAGAATCAGATTTTTTTTTTTTCACTGTGAAATAAAATTTCTATGCTGTTG
The DNA here is from genome assembly GCF_000690535.1 of Cariama cristata. Lineage (NCBI taxonomy): Eukaryota > Metazoa > Chordata > Aves > Cariamiformes > Cariamidae > Cariama > Cariama cristata. Next base: position 3,451 of record NW_009620442.1, on the reverse strand, counting down.
CAAGCAAAACTCTCTTTTGGAAAGATTATTTAATCTGATAACAAAAATTCTGTTTGAAACTATGAGAAGTTAGCTTCTGCAGAGTAACTTCAAATTCTGAGGAAATCCCCTAGCTCTGTAATAAGACCTGTGTGTGTATCACAACTGTTGGACACCTGAACACGCTAGTTTTTCGTTCACGATCAGAAGAACCCTATTTTAAACACAGTGGAAAAATTTTATCTAAAACACCATGCTCAAGCACAATTTAAAATTATCGTTCATAACAAATGGATTCCTTTATCTGGGTTTTGGTTTGTTGGGCTTTTTTTTCCAGTTCTTCAAAAATAATTTGGTACAAGAGAAATGGTGATGTTACTGTAGAAAATAACAACCATGATATAGCCCATGTATATCTTTCCCAGACTGAAACAGAGATTTTTACTCCCGTTCTGAAATAGTTCCTGATTGTAGACATACATGTATATTAAGAATTGCAGAGGTAATTTCGGCCGTATTTTAATTAATAGGGTTCATTTTCCTTTTCCTTTGTCAGTGACAGTTACTAAGACCTATCATTATAAGTATTGATTCAGATGCAAACATCTGAGCTTCATCAGGAGGGCTTATATGAAATGTGTATTTCAGTTTATATAATAACAATGCTTAAACCATGTTAGTCCCTTTGGTAATACCTTAAAGGCAAGTGAATTACATCAGTAATGCACTTGATTATACACTAGAGCTTTCTGAGTTCAATAAATCATTAGGCATACAAAATATCCCACTGATGTGAATAGGAACCCTAGAGTGAGGAAAGACAGCTCATCTTATTCCACTGATATCCATATAAGTTATTTAGGGTATTTATTTATCTCTGATACCCGGCATAAGCGTGTATTTTACCCAAGTAGATATAACTTGATCAGTACAGTGTTAATGGCATTTATATGCTATCTGTGAAGGTTTCACTTTTGAGTTGGGTTTAATTCTTTACTGGGAGAGAAGTGACAGCAATTCATGGACCTGTTTGGAAGAATCTGGTGGTACATGGCCCTGGAGAGATGAGAAGTCCAGGACATCCAGTTCATTTTCAGGGATCACCTGTTCCAAGCTCAAGAACAGTCCATCTCAATGATCAGGAAATCAAGGAAAGGTGGCAAAAGGCCTGCATGGATGAACAAGGAGCTACTGATAAAACTTTAACATAAAAAAGAAGTGTACAAGAGGTTGAAGCAGGATCAGATGTCCTGGAAGGAATACAGACACTTGAAACTCACTGCAAAGATTGGTTTAGGAAAGCCAAAGCCCATCTAGAGTTGAATCTGGAAAGGAACATGAAAGGTTTCTACAAGTATATCAGTAACAAAAGGAAGAGTATGGAAGATGTGGGTCCATTCTTGGATTGGGTGGGGTCCCTGGTGAAAAAGGATGCAGAGTTACTAAATGGCTTCTTTGCTTCAGTCTTTACCAGTAAACCAGCCTTGAGCAATCCCAGACCCCTGAGACCAGGAGAAAACTCTAGAGCAAGGATGACTTAAACAAACTGGGCATACACAAACCCATGGGACCTGATTGGATGCATCCATAAGTACTGAGAGAGGTCATTTACCTTTGAAAGGTTATGTTGGTTGGGAGAGGTTCCTGTTGCTCCTGTCTTCAAGAACAGCAAGGAGAAGGATCGAGGGAACTATAGTCCAGTTGGTCTTCCTCTGTACCTGGGAACATGAAAGAGCAAATAGTCCTGGTCACCTTCACCAAACATATTAAGGACAGGAGAATGATTGAAAGTACACATTGAATTTTAAAAAAGTAAATCAGTCCTGTCAAACCTAGTAGCCTTCATAAAATCGTAGAGTCATACCATGGTTTGATTGGAAGGGACTTTAAAGATCATCTAGTTCCAATCCCCCTGCCATGGGCAGGGACACCTTCCACTACAAGTTGCTCAAAGCCCCATCCAACTTCCCCTTGAACACTTCCAGGTATGGGGCATCCACAACTTCTCTGGGCAACCTATTCCAGTGCCTCACCACCCTCATGATGAAGAACTTCTTCCTGAAGAAATTCTAATCTAAATCTACTTTCTTCCAGCTTAAAGCCATTACCCTTTGTCCTATTACTACAGGCCCTTGTAAAAAGTCCGTCCCCAGCTTTCTTGGCGGCCCCTTTTAGGTACTAGAAGGCTGCTCTAAGGTCTTCGTGGAGCCTTCTCTTCTCCAGGCTGTACAACCCCAGCTCTCTCAGCCTGTCTTCCTAGGAGAGGTGCTCGAGCTCTAGACTCCGTGCGTCTTCGTGCTCCTCCTCTGGACTCGATCCAACAGGTCTATGTCCTCTTATGTTGGGGGCCCCAGAGCTGAACGCAGTACCCCTGGTGGGGTCTCATGAGAACAGAGTAGAAGAGGAGAATCACCTCCCTTGACCTGCTGGTCACGCTTCTTTTGATGCAGCCCAGGATACAGTTGGCTTTCTGTGCTGCAAGCGCACATTGCCAGGTCATGTTGAGCTTCCCATCAACCAGCAACCCCAAATCCTTCTCAGGGCTGCTCTCAATCCATTCTCCATCCAGCCTGTATTTGTGCTTGGGTTTGCCCTAACCCATGTGCAGGACATTGCACTTGGCCTTGTTGAACTTCATGAAGTTTGCACAGACCCACGTCTCAAGCCTGTCAAGAACCCTCTGAATGGCATCGCTTCCCTCCAGAGTGTTGACCACACCACACAGCTTGGTGTTGGCAACAAACTTGCTGAGGGTGCACTCAATCCCACTGTCCATGCTGCTGACAAAGATGTTAAACAGACACGGTCCCAAACAGACCCGTTCCCAATACCGACCCCTGAGGAACACCACTCATCACCTGTCTCCACTTGGATATTGAGCCATTGAACGCAACTCTTTGAGTGTGACCACCCAGCCAATTCCTTATCCACTGAGTGGTCCCCTGTGTCTCCAATTTAGAGAAAAGGATGTCATGTAGGACAGAGTCAAATGCTTTGCACACGTCCAGGTAGGTGACCTCAGTCGCTCTTCACTATCCACCAAAACTGTAACCCTGTCACTGAAGGCCATCAAATTTGTTGGGTACAATTTGCCCTTAGTGAAGCCATGTTGGCTGTCACCAAACACCTCCTTATTTTCCATGTTCCTGTGCGTAGTTTCCACAAGGATCTGCTCCAGGATCTTGCTGGGCACAGACTGACTCGCCTGTAGTTCCACAG
>NW_009620442.1:0-238 GCF_000690535.1 Cariama cristata | reverse complement strand
AATGGGGGTTATGTTTCCCCTTTTCCAGTCAGCAGAACCTTCACTGGACTGCCACGACTTCTCAAATATGATGAATAGTGACCTAGCCACTTGATCTTGCCAGTTCTCTCAGGACCCTCAGATGCATCTCATCAGGTCCCATGGGCTTACACTCCTTCAGGTTCCTTAGATGGTCTTGAATCTGATCTTCTCCTACAGTGGGCCATCTTCCAGTCCCTGCCTTTGCCTTCTCCAACTT
>NW_009620441.1:0-20090 GCF_000690535.1 Cariama cristata | reverse complement strand
AAAAGAAGAAGCTAGGGGGACAACTTATTGCTGTCTACAACTACTTGAAAAGACATTGTAGCGAGGTGGGTGTCAGTCTTTTTTCCCAAGTAACAAGTGACAGGACAAGAGGAAATGGCCTCAAGTTATGCCAGGGAGGGTGTAGATGGGATATTAGGAAAAAATTTTTCACTGAAAGGGTTGTCAAGCACTGGAACAGGCTGCCCAGGGAGGTGGTTGAGTCATCACCCCTGGAGGTATTTAAAAGATGTGTAGACGTGCTGCTTAGGGACGTAGTTTAGTGGTGGACTTGGTAGTGTTAGGTTTACAGTTGGACTTAATGATCTCAAGGGTCTTTTCCAACCTAAATGATTCTATGATTCTGTGATTTATTGGCCTGTTAATGTATGTCAGTAATGCACTTGACATCAATTCATAAGTTTTGGGTTTTTTTTTTGGGGGGGAAGGGCTGTGTGCTTTTGGTGTTTTTTTAATTAATAGTATTTTTATTTTAACCATGTTCTCACATGATGTTGATGAAGAACGGCATATCGTGATTTGCTGTCTGGCATATCTCCTGCAAAGTTTGCTGGCAAGCCTTGGAAAATGAGCTAGCTCTGTAAGATATTTATGCTAGAAACACCAGGAACATGTGACTGTAAGGTGAGTTTCCAAATGAGCTGTCTCAAGGTGAAAAAAAGAGGACGTTAACCCACTGTACTCTTGGTTAATTAAGAGAGTGGCTGTTTGAATATACTCCTATAATCATACTCCTATCCAGAACTTCATATTCATGGCCCTTAACAAGGACTAGTAACTTTAAATTTTCCTCCAGTCTGTCTTTAGTATGAGGTAATGCTACTGTACTTCGGATTCTAACTGCAGCAGATCTTCTATATTCTTAATATAGAATCACTTCATTACCACACTAATACGTTCTGGACTTAGAAGGAGGCCCCTTGAAAGTTGTACTTGTAAACTGAGATGTTAACTTTTTAGTACAGTTTAAAAAAGGTATCTTTCTTAAGAATTGCTTGTGAGTTTAAGGTCATAACTGTGAAAAAGAATGTTCTCTAGAAGTCTGCACTGTTGTAACAAAATTAATGAGTACTGTAAAAACATGGTTATTTTTACTGGTCAGTATACTTCTAAGGTCATGTTGCCTATATCATAAAGGATATGCATAGCAAAATTGAATTTTTGATATTTCTATACTTTGACTCACGTATCTATATGTCTATGAATGACCTATGTGAGGACAGAAAAAAAACCTGGTATGTGTAAAAAATTTTATAATGAATAGCAGAATCTCTGCCAGGTGAAGAAATGCTGCACGTTGCTTTCTGAAGGTAGTCTTATAAAACCCCAAAAGCTCTAGTTGAATGTAAGGATTGCACAGTTCAGTTCAAATAGTAAACTCTTTTGTAGCATTTTTGGGAAACAACTGTTCTCAAGCCAGGCATGAATGCTTATGAGTTTATTACTGCAGGTGTCCATTTTCAAATGAAAATTAGTTGTAACTCTTTATGGGATTGCTTGTGGTAGTGTTACAGTTTCTAGTTTAGGTAACTGTTACGGTGTCTGAATTACTTAAAAGGGAAGTGATTACTGTATGTATAAGGAGCTCACAGTGGTGGCTGTGTTTTACCTACATGTTTATACTGGGAATTTCAGATCAGCATTTGGCACTTATTAAGGAAGTGTTTCGTCACTTCATGAACCTTAGTTGGTGGTCAAACAGCTCACTTTGCATCAGGGTTGTAGCACGTCCAATAGGTGTGATCCGTTCCCTCATTATGGCTGAAAATAATCTCCTGAAAGAATGTTAAAGCAGGGTAGTATATGTTTTCAGAGTAGATAATATGGGAACTTTTCAATTCTAATTAAATGACATTAAATGTTTAACATTTTGCTTATGGCAAGTAGTGTGTGAAGCTTAGTGCTCATGAAGTGTATTGGTAAGGGTTTGTTTCCACATGAGTGCAAGCTTCCTTGCTGTGCCTTATTATGGTGATACTGATCTAAGTAGCAGAGATAAGCTTAAAGTCTGAAAGCTTGCCTCATTTTCTGAGCTCGTTTCTGGTGTTTACTGAGAGACTTCTAACAAAAGTCTTGCATATAAGCATTAAAATGCAGTCTCACTCTTGCAGGTAACAACACACTTGTGGAGCTTACTACAGGTTGAATTGTGCTAACTTAAAGTGTGTAGCAGTCGAAGCTAGGTACAAGTTGATGCCATCCAGTAAAATTGTATGTCTGTCGTTGACCGTTTTCTAAGTAGTTTCTAATGGTTCTGTAAGCAAAATGCTGGAATCATCTGATGGTTTGTATACTTCTTTAGGAGGGTAGTAATTTTCCTTTGTCATTGAAATCACTGCTTAGCTTTGTAAAAAGGAATGAACATTTTCCTGATTTGAATTGCTATCCTGTAGTAGACATGGGTGCAGAGGGAGTTAGTCTGTCAGACTCTCTTGTTGAGACCTCCAATGTCTGAATTAGAGAGGAAAGGTTGGAATAAGCCTCAATACTACTTTCCTTGTTTGATCAAGATAAGGGGAGAATTTCAAGCTAGTGTGGTTTTGTTCAGATTTGGAATAAAACAAAGGGAAAAAAGGGATTAGAGCTCTCTCCTGGACATGGGAAAGTGGCAGGCTGTGATGGACTGAGAATTCTACAAACCTTATTGGGAAACCTTAAACTAGGTGCTGTCATTCTCTGATTTGCAGGTTCCCTGCCTGCCCAGCAATCAGGTTGTTAGAGGTTGGATGAAAGGCTTAAAATGAGTTCACTTCTAGACCCTAAATCTACCCTAAGTAGACATCCAGAAAGGCAATATGTAATCTCAAAGGAGCCTAGCCACGTATTTCTGAAGCAGTAAGTTGACAGAAACTGGTTTCATTTGTTACTTATGTTCTGTTGACTACATATCCGGAACTCTAAACCTGTACTGATATTCTCTGCTTGGATACTATTTCCATTGGGGAATAATAGTCAATCTATGCTGTCATACTTGCCAATTTTCATCTTCCCTGACAGTTCATGATGACTGTAGCTTGTATTTTAGTTTCCCAATTTATTCCCTGCTTTTTTTGTGCAATCTCATTAATATATGTAGAAGATAATGCATAATATTTTGGCTGCATCTACAAACACCAACCAGAGTGCTTCAAGAAAGAATGAGTTTAGGGAAAACACACCTTATTGTCTTAATGAAGAATAATAAGACTTCAAATACATTGGAACACTTATTAGCAAAAGATGAAGACTGCAAAAGCTCTTATGAATCTTTCTCTTTTCCACTATGTTTTTATAACAAATAATTTGAGATCCAGGGCTACCCTCCTCACTTCCTCTACTTTAACCAGCATTATAATACTTTCTTTAGGGCCCCCCATCTTTAGGGGCCTATGAAAAAGAAGAAAATTCCTCTTTTCAACTATGGTGAGAATCATTTGGAGATTTGATGACGCTTATTTAAAAACCCAACAATTTGCGTGGCCAGAATCATAGTGTTTATTTCACAAGAGAATATTGAGTATAACTTTTTTTTTTTTTTTCTGAAGAACTAGTTATTTACTAAGGCTACTGAATAAATAACCATCAGTATTCAAAACAAAACAAAAAACCCTTTGCAGGCAGGTCATGAGGTTGTTGTAGACAGTTAGCAATTAGATTGTAGCAATGAAGAAGTCAGCTGTATCATATGGTTTTATTTGTAACAGTACAGTTTTGGCTTGTTCATTTCCGACACTGAATACATATGAACTTTCATCTCGTTATCCTAAAAGATGTCAGAGTTTTTAGGTAGAGGTTAGACAAACACAGAATAAGGCAGCAGTCTGAGTTGCACAGGGAATTTAAAATCCAGATTCTGGCTACTGTCCTATGCACCTGATTATTTTTCCTTTATGTGTGTCTTCTATGTTCATTTTATAACAACTAAATTATGAGTTCTTTGTGATAAATAAATAGTATGCTGAAAATTTGTTTGTGTGTTCTGTTGCTTATTTCTGCAGACATTTTTCTTACTTCAGCCTACATACAGAATAGGCTTTAAATAAGCACAGCAACATATGTTTGATATTTTAAAGGCACACTGGCTTTCATAAAAAATTATAATGATTTTCACCTTGAGTATTCTTTCCTTTATTTCCAGTGATGGGGTGAGGGAAGTCAGAGGAATTTTTCCTTGCCCTTCAATAATAGTGAGTTATATTCAGAGTCCAAATCTTTATTATCATTACTTTTTCTCCAGATTTTAAGTAAAAAAGATTCTAAGTATGGTTATGGAATCGTAATCCTTCAGCGTTTGTTTTGTGAAGGTGTGATGCGAACTTTAAGCTCCCTTGGATTCAATATATTTATCTTAGCGTAGTGTTTTGCTAACAGTTTAAGAGGAGTGCCTACTATTTTCATTTTCAATACTTTCTACAATGCATAGGATGTTAAAAGTGGTAGAAAGCCATCTATTCATATAGAAAGTGAAATGCAAATATTACAAAGTTGGTGTAACAGCTTAGATGTGTTCAATTTTCCTAATAATTGTTTTTATTACTGAAGTAGTTTTAAATTATTTTCCATCACAATATACTGTCTATGGAAGCTTTTGTTGCGTGAAGATGTTCAATGATTCTTAAGTAGGATGTCCCCAAACTGTGTGTATCTACCAGAATTATTATGCAAATTATTCCAAAGCAGTATGTGAACAGTGTGTGTTCACTGCATAGCATCGAGCTGGGAGGCCCAAGCACTGCTCGAGCAGACTAAAGTCTGAGAAAGCAAACATTAAGAACTTAATGTTTTGCAGTGCAATCCCATTCTGACAGAACTCAGAAGACTTTTTAAGTCAGTTGCATTGCAGAGGGTCAGGGCCTTGGTTGCTTGCGGCCCTGAAGTCACATAAGTCACATAAGCAGTTTGTTCCGTTTTCCCTCTGTTTTAACTAGATCTGAGAAGTTTCTGGTTTGTATCAGGGAATTTAGATGCTATTTCACAAGATCATCCTCTTCCCTTCTGTGATGTCCTTTGATTTCCCTGCACTCCTTTCAGCTTCTGTGTCAATGAGATAGGAACATTACAGCTTGGTTTCGTATACAGACACTGAAGATTTCATATTCAGATCTTACCTTGACCAAAGTAAGAAGCAGTAATATGAAGTCAGGTCATAAGGCTGTTGTAGTAAGAATATGCACAGAGGCTGAATCAGAGACTAAATGCAGGTTGCAAACGCAGCCCAGTTTTATTTCAGTTTTTAGCTTTGCATGACTTACTATGGCAAAGTTTAAATATAATTTTTAAAGTAATTGTGTGTGTATGTTATTTATAATGAGGTAGGCGTGTAGAATCACAAAGTAGAGTGGAATATCAGCATAGAAGTTGTCAGTTGATCTCAGTGCACTCCCAAATGCAAATATTATTCTTGGTGCCTGAACGCTATAAACCCACTGTGAAGTTGACAGAACCTCCAGATGCTTGAAATCCTCCATGCTGACAGTCCATCCACACTAATTTTCATTTGTTTTTCAGCTAATGCAACTCAGTTATTTTCATAATATTTCTTATTATGAAAAGTAAAGAGTCTCAGAAATGCAATGCAGTTCTAGGCCTTGTTGGGACAGGCATTTAGTCTTTGTGGAAAATCTAGCTATCTATGTTTCTCCCTATTCCCATTATTGTCTCCCCCAATCCTATACCTGTTTCATCCCACCTTGCTTGTATCTCTCCCTGACCCTGGCTTAATCCTTGATTCTTTCTTTCATTATCTTCACCACACATGCTCTGAGCTTCTGATGCTGAGTGATGAGCACCTCCACCATACAGATCTCTGTCTTCTTCCCCTGTACTCCTGGAGCACAACAGGGAGACTGCTGGTATGTTGGGCAAAAGTAATTTCTTCAGAATTTTGGTGTCATCATGGCTGTCTCCTGAGAGAGCAACTGTCAGGTGTGTGGGCAGCCTGGACCCTGTGGAATGGAGGATAGTCACTGTAGATGGAGTGAAACAGAGTACTTAAAGAATGTTAATTTATAAAAAAATTCTGCTGGATCTGTAGAAACCTTTTTTTAATCAGTTCTTACCACTCTCCCAAAATTGGTTTGAATTTTTCCAGACATTAAAATGACACATTTTTAGGGTTTTCATCCTTTCCTCTTTTCCTTCCTTTCCTAGCCCCCAACTTTTAAGCTGTCTTTAAGCGGCTCAACAAGGTGCCTGTGGCTTGTTGAATTGCTGTTAAGAATTACTAGAGACAAGCAAGACCATATTTTCTGCTGACCACATTTGTGACAATAGTTGAGTTGCATTAGCTGAAAAACAAATGAAAATTAGTTTGGGCAGACTCTTGGCATGGAGAATTTAAGTGATCTGCTGATTCTGTCGACTTTACAGGGAGCTTTGTTGTCTACTTCAGGCATCAGACTTAGACATCTTCAGTTGGTGGCATGAATATATCTGTATATTGTATAGGACCCTAATTACTTATTTAGTGGGTGGATAATTGGACAATGTGTAGGTACATGTAAATTATGTTTTTCAGAAACTTTATGTAAAAATTGTCTTTTATTCTTCTTGGTAGGAGAGAGATAAGTGTCCTTCCTATCAGATCCTCCACAAGATTGGAACAGAAAATGGGAAATTCCAGATAACTGCATAACTAGTTTTAACTAGCAAAATTAGTTTTGCTTCCCTCTTTACAATTTCTAAACAAACTGTTACTATGGAATTGGTATTTAAACTTCTCTGATGAGATATCGATGATTAAGTTGTTATTGAACAGTTTGCTATTCCAGTGAGTTTACTGGACTTTTGAAACATTCTCTTGGAGGGGGGATAAAAGTAATTTTTAACATCTCCTTGCTGTGAGAATTCTTGCAATTATGTGTTCAGACTGCTTTCTGTTACTTGGTTTAACTTATCGTCTTCTGCATTGCTACAGACCCAAATGTACACACAGTTACGTAAGGAGTTATAATTAAGATCTGAGAAGCATCAACTTGTTAAACCTTGCAGATATGACTGTAGGCTCTCATATCCATCTGCTTTTCATTATTTTCTATGAAGCTTATGGTAGACAGTTTATTTCAGTTCACTTCTTAAAACAATTTTAAAGCAACTTCTTACAGAAGGAATAAATGACTCTTAGGTCAAAGTAAAAGCCATAAATGGATTTGCTCTCAAGTGAACTGGCAATAACATTTTTTGTTAGATAAATACAACTTTACATGTAAGCAAATCCATCTTTAATCTTAAAACCTTTAAAAACTGGCTAGGTGCTCTACAGGAATCTCTTCCTTCTGTTACAGCTTTAAGAACACTCTCTCTCCTGCCAGGGATATTGCATTTAGTAGGTATTTTGCATACTGTATTTTGCATATGGCTCACATACTTTTTTTATGACTAAACTCATTTAAAAACAAAAAAAAAACCCAATGAACCCAGAACTCCAACTATTGAGGCAATCATACATTCTATAACAGATTGCTTCTGGGTTGGTCTGTAGTATGACAAGTGAGTTTTGAATCTGTAGCACTATAGAAGTATGTATACACAAAGAAGAAATAATACTGAAATTTAAACCTTTGAAAGTAGTTTGCTTCCTCATTCAAATGAAAAGCCAGATTAAGTTTCTTGTTTGAGGAAATAAAGCTTATAGAAAGTTTAATATCTCAAGTATGCAGATTGTTGTTAAAAAAATAAATCAGATGAGGAAGAAGATACAGGGGTCTTGCTACAGGAATGGTAAATTAGAAATTTTATAGCAACTCCTGTTCAAAATTCTGAATATAGAACAGTGTGTGTCTTTTTAAAATAAAATTCAGAAACTTCTTGAACTATCTGAGTCTGTGCCTAGGCATCTTGTTTTATTACTGTACTTCAATTTGTCATGCTATTGGAAATCCAAAATAAGAGTTTCTTGTTGGCAGGAGGAAGAAACGTTTTTCACAGGAAGCTGTTTTGGACAAGATACAAGCTCTATCTTTTGGTCACTTTGCATTACTTCTGTTCTTCTGGAAGTATCTGGGATTTTTTTACCCCTGATGTGTCTTTCTAGACTTGTGGAAACAACACCAGAATTTCTTCAGTACTTGTTCTGTGTTCCCAAGCCTGTTTTGTGTGGATATGGAGGCTGTGGAGCCGCGTAGAGAGGTTTCTGCCAGTCTCAGGAAGTTGCTGGAACAAATCACCTTCTCTTCCTGTGAGAACAGTGTCACTGCGGGGACTGAAAATAATATTGTTTGCTCCCTGCAACTCTTTTGAAACTGCTGCACTTCTGTGGGAGGTGAATCAGTAAGGAAAGCAGCAAATTGAAGCCTTTTATGTAGGTAGAAATAAAGCTAGTGCTAAAGCTGGAGCTTCTTGTACTAATGCAAAGTGGTCTTTGTCTTTGACCTGCGTTTGTGGCTCTAGATGAGTTCAGGATTGTTGACTGTACTGGGAGAGCAACCCAAGCCTTTTGCTCCTTCTGAATAGAACATAATCTGTATTTCCAACAAAATTGAGATTTTCAACAGATTAAACAGAGCAACTGAGCACTCTTCCTGACTCAAGTTTCAGGATGACTTAATTTGTTACTCTCTAACTGTTGGAGTTCAAAAAGAAATTTTGCTTGGTACTAAGTAACTGTTTATCACAGGGTATATTGTCTTTCCCCGTTTGCAGAGACAGGGTACTTGACTAAGTGAGTTAATGTTATGAGGGTAATTCCCGTTTAAAATAACCATTTACTTCACCAGCTGTAGATGGTCTTCCTTCTACTCTAGTCTCTGCCTTTCCAGTTCAGTTCTATCTTAATTGCAGTTGAAGTAGCCGTATGGAGCTTTGGTTCTTATTCCCTTAGGCTGGTTAAATTACAGTTCTTAGAGCAAGCTGGGAACAAGTTCATTCTGTGAGAAGTTAAGATTGAAATTGACTGCTAGTTCAAGTAAGACTTGGCAAAGCTTATTTCAGATGCAACTAACTATATTTACTTATATTTACTATAATTTTTGATAAGACAGCTTAGATTTAATTTTTGGCAGTAGCAAATTCTTCTGCCATGTGGCTCTCTTTCCTTAAATTGAGGTGGTTGTCAATGACAACTAATCTTTTTGTCGCAGTATGTGGTGAAGTGATTAATCACCTTCTTAAACAATATTCTTAACGAATAATATTCTCTCTTACAATGAGAACAATTTGGAAACATTTTACCTGCATTTTTTTAACATAAATTGGCATGTTGCCTAGTTTTTGAAGAATCTATGTAAAGGACTTTCCTGTTTCTGTGTCTTTTTAAAATGCTGTTACATCTTTAATAACAGTTGCAAAAGTTTGAATTGCTACTCATTAAAGTTGTATTCTGGTTCTCACTTGCTGTCTTAGAAGTTACACTTAGATGAATAGAATGATTTTTACTATCAGTTTGTGAACTTAGTTAAACAGTCAGCATTATAATCTAGGAACTTTTTTTTAATCACAAAGCTTGTGGTTAAAGGATTTTTTGAGTTCTTTATAGAAAATTCTTTAGCCATTTTGGCCTCCTTTATACGTTGGTTTGAAGAACTCTTCTCCTTGGAGAGTGATTTCTCTTACTAAGCGAAACAACCTTATTTAGTATGTGGTCATTTGCCTGTAAATGCTTTCTTTGTGTGATCTGTTTACAGTTACTCCATCTAATTTGGAGGTTTTATGGCCAGTCACAATTTTGCATGGCCTCCAGAAAAATATATTTAAGTAGAGAAATGGGTTACATAACTAGCTGAACAGAAAAAGATGCAATGTTTCTGTGATTGCTGGTGGTTTATTGATATGAGTGGCATTTAACATTGATAAGTAGAGGATGGTATGTTTTCCAGAATAGTGAGCTTTGTTATGACTTTGTTGTCACTAAAGGTTATAGTTGCACAGTGATCAGTTTGATCATATTGCAATTGGTAAAGACTTTTCTTTAAAATAGCGAACTTGTTTTATATAAGGTTATTAATTCCTCACTATTTGAAAGTTATAGTTACAACACAGGCTTGTTACATGTGTATTTAAGGGTAACTAGCTAGTATTTGCGGGTTGTTTTTTATACCTTTAGCATTAATCTTGTACTACAGTAAGTCCCTGGATATCAGCTGGCTTCTTCAGTGAAGATTCAGTGTTTTACTTTTCATGTTACCTGCTGTAAGAAGGAAAGTCAAAGTTATGAACGTATATACCCACGTGCTCGTATACCCATATATTTGTTCACATGATCTGCAAAGCTGCTTTGCTTGGTATGTCAGCGGAAAAAAATAGGAAGCGAGATATGGAGAAAATAGAAATAATATGTATTCGTACTTGAAAGATGTCTTTTCATTCCAGGCAATATATCCAAAAATGTGAATGAAATACAACATTAGAAACAATGATCTGTAGTATATACTCTTTGTAAGAAAAGATATGTACCACAGCTAAAATGGAAAGCATTTTTATGCAATCTTTTATGAATATCATAATTCTAAACCTTGAGCTACTATGAGACATACTAATAACTGTAAAGCATGTTTATACAAGTTTAGGAGCTTTCCTCTTATATAATTGTAAGTTTATCTATTTTAAAGTATCTTAAAAACAGATCTTTACATTTAGTTATCTCTGTTTATTAGCATTCAGTGAAAAGTCCTGTTTGCAACCTGAGTTGCACTGGCAAAGAACTTGGAAAAATTTTGTTCAGGTAGGTGTGAACTGATAAATTTACTTTTTACTGTAAAGGTGATTTTGAAGTTTGTTGTTAAGAATGACATACACAACTAAGATTTTTTTTTAATGTATTTATTCACTTGGTCTGTATTTTAGCAAATTAATATGTAATCATTTTCATGCTCTAAAATACTTTGGTTGCATGCACATAGGAGTCGCATTAATCGTAACAAGAGAAGCATGGTAAACAAATGTCACAATTTGTTTTAGTTTGCATAGAGTAACTAAACAGTTAAATCAGAAGCGTGCAGCCAGCTGCAGATATGTATACCTGCAAAAGTAATGAGCTTGTATTTGGAGTTGTTCACAAAAGCATTTAAAAATATATTGGCTGAATTTTCAAGATTGAAAGTACAACACTGCTAAGGTTATTTAAGGAAAAAAAAACAACCAACCACCCAAAAAGTACAAAAACCCCTTTTTAAAATCCACACAGTATATAATAGCGGAACATCAGTGCTCGTTATATTCCAGAACTTTATTGTCTTAATACTTGACAATTCATTGGTGTTCTTACTTTAAAATTGAGGGCAGGAGAGACTTACCCAATGACCTTCAAATTAGTGCAGTTCTAATGGAAACATTCCTAAAAATGATTGAATTTTCTTTTAATATCACTTGTAATTGTTCTGCCATAGAGGAAAGTGATGTGAATAAACAGATTTCAGAATCAGGTTTGCACTATGAATTAGTAGCTGACTATCTTTCTAAATTCAGAGAAGTGGTATTCTTTATTGCTTAGCTGAAGAAGAGAGGATGTTACAGTTTGTGTCTAGATAATACCACTGCCCCCTCATTTACTTGAAGGAGAAAAAGTTTAATCAAACAAACAGTTGTTTGCAAGCAAGTCAGTTATTATTTACCTGTTAAATAGATAATCTTGAGTAGAAAATGCAAGTGCACCTTAAATATACATCTGTGCCCTCTTGGTGGGGACCTTTGCAAGGAATGATAGGATAGTTAATTCTCAACAGCATTGATCCTACAAACAAATATGCTATCAGTCCTGATAATATGCATATAAACGCGATTAAAAAAAAGTGGTTGTTGGATATTGTATTTTTTGTGAATCAATCTGTGCATTTCTTTAAAGCTGCTTTATCTTTAAGCATTTAATAAGAAGCATAGGTTCATGCTTTTTTTTTCTGTACAGTGTCTGAAATCTGTGCGTCAGAGGTCTTGGTGGCAACAGTAGTCTTCTTATGGGAGGCAATTCTAGAACTGTTCTGTAATACCTGCCATCAAAATGAGAAAAGCTGTCAAATTTAGTGTTACTCAATTGTTCAGATTTCTTTTACTCTTGTATATAGTTCTGAACTTGAAAACAAAACTGAATTTGGATTTGTTCTCCTTCCTTTAAGTGAGAGAGTTGTGTTTTGTTGTTTGTTTGGGGTTTTTTTAATGTACATATTAGAGTAGATTAACTGGCCTTGCTGACATGGCCATTTTCTTATGCATCTTTTCCTTTTTCGTTGATGCATAGTCACATGTGCACTTTGTTTTTCCTGTATCTGTGTAGGAGGTCAAGATAGTTTTTAAAAATGAAAATATGATATGGAGGTCTGAAGAATGCTTTCTCTTCCTTATACAATCCCTCTTGCAGTGTGTTACAAAAACATTTATAATCCTGTGTCTTTAATACCACAGGGACTTGAGGTACTTAGGTCAAAATGATAAGAAGGAAAAACATATTTCATATTCTTTGCTGAAAAGCACTGTTAGAAGGCACCCAAGCAGAGAGTTGCAGTAGATCAATCACAGCAGCAGTTGCAGTCACTGGATGTTACCATTCAAACTGTCTAAAGTGATTTCACTTAACCTGGGCTATCCTTAGAGTCTTTTTTTAAATATTAGTGTTCAGGAAATTGTGGTGTTTCCTTCCATTTCTGAAAGTCTTCTGGTGACTTTTTAAATCCTAATTTATGGTCTGGATTAATTTTGTAAGAGCATTACTGCAACAAAGTACTGCAGTGTTTTTCCACTTTTGGTCACCTGAATGCCTTCCCAGATTTTATGCAGAAGGAAGTGTTTGCTTCTGTCAAATTTTTGTTTGCTTCTATCAAATCCCTCCCTGTCCCTTTGACCTTTTTTTATGTGGCTAGTATGTTAGGTATGTTAACACCCTTCAAAACAGCCTGTAAAGCCAGTCTGAATTAAACAGTGCATGTTGTACTTGAAAAAGGTATAATTTTTTGTTAGCAATAAAATTTCATTTGTATGTTTCACCTGTTTTAGTAGGGGGTGTAGAAACTGGGGAAGATCTTGAATGGCAACTTCTGTATTTCTTGTAATCAACTGAAGATAAAAGGGGATTTGGAGAATAAAGCCTAGGCCTTATTTTGCTGTAACATTCTGTTTCCAGAAAATAATAGATTCCCTCTAGAGGGCAGTGCTTCACTTCTCTCCTGAGAGGGAAGGAAAATACTATTTTAG
This sequence comes from Cariama cristata, assembly GCF_000690535.1. Lineage (NCBI taxonomy): Eukaryota > Metazoa > Chordata > Aves > Cariamiformes > Cariamidae > Cariama > Cariama cristata. Next base: position 6,977 of record NW_009620441.1, on the reverse strand, counting down.
AAGGGGATAAGGAATTGCTTTCAATGCTGTGTCTGTCTGTCTCTTGAGTATTGGTTTTGGTTTATGGACTTAGGCAAGAGAGCTTTTTAGAAGCCAAGTACATAAAAGCCTTTGAAAGCCAAAGTTTGTTGTAACTCTGGACATTATTTTAACAATGTCTGGGCATCTGTCTGGGCTAAATGACGTTTTTTAGATACCTCCTTCTCACAGTTGTCAGTAAATAGTTCAAGGAAGCCGTGTAACTCAAAATACGCTAGTTGTGGTCTTTGATCACTTCTTCTTGCTTCTTTCTCTTGGCCTTGAAGAGAACAGGGTGCCTGTAGAAATCCGCGTGCTTAGGTTCACTTGGGGACTAGAGGCAGTTACGATGCTTTTCTACTGCTCTTGAAATCAGCCCAGATTTTCTACAGTTATTTAACTGATCCACTCTAGTGATTGGTGTCCTGCAGGTATGCGGGATATTTGTGCCTATTGTGGAGAGACATTCCCCATGTGTTGTTCCCGCTTAGTTGCCCTTATGGTTGAATGTGGTCTAGAATGGATTCATAGTAGTTGGTGTTCTGGCCAAAAATATGACCAAATTTGACCTGGCCAAAAGTATTTCTAAAGGCACATGTGATGTGTTTCATTTATGGTCTGTTGAGTTGGTGTCAGGTGAGTGAGATCAGGCCCCATGACTACTTCACAGACTATTTGCTGTTGCTTTTCCCCGTAAATGTAGTTCTATTCATCCTGACAAGTAAGATACCTGTATTCCTTGATGTGAACAAAACTGACTTTAATTTTGGTGATTCTTCAGACACTTTCTCACAGCGAGAAATATATGCTTTCCTTTTGTTAGCAATGCAAACTAAAGGCGTCACTTAGGACATACTTTCAAATATTTTTTTTTTCCAGATATTTTAAAGAATCTGCTGTACCCTTGGCATACTAGAGTTGAAAGTTATCAGAAGCATCCAGGTTGTAGATCACTATTGCTGTTTCATATTGCATTTGAGACTGCAATTTTCTTTTTCTTCCTTCAAATCTTTCATGCTTCCAAAAAGTATTTATTGGCAACAGAAAATGAATAGGAGTGAGGTGGAAGAAAATGAGGAAGTAATGAAATTGTATTTGGGTTGTGATTGTAGCTGTAAGTATCCAATGTTTACTTCCAAACTTTCCTACTGCTAAGATGGCTATTCCTTCAAAGTACAGATTGCTGCAAATAACGCTAGAGTACAGATTAGTGTTACATTTGACTAGAGTGGAAAAGAGGGGTCATCCTGAATGTGATAAGTTTTCTTTAATTTTCCAAGTTTTCTTACCTGTAAACTGACATAGTCACACTGTATCTAATAGTTATTGTTTAGGCAAAATTTTCATTAATTTCACTGGAATTTCAGTCTTGGGCTGGCAATCTGATAAGCAAGTTACCTCTTCAGAATTCTGTGGACCATTCTTGCCTGTTGAAATTGATCCTTGTGTTTGCAGGCTCCTTCTGTCTTCTGTAACACACCATTTTTTTGAGGTTTTTACTTTTTTTTTTAACTGACGATTCATGGGGCTTTGTGTTATGTGCAGCTGTATGAGTAGTATAGAAGGTTCTTTGAAGCCTTTTGGTCTTAATGACTATTACCTCCCTGCTTGTTAGAGTTTGAGAGTCTGAATTCTGACGCATACTATTCTTTCTAGAACTGCTGTGGTTTGTTATTTTCTCCTTTTATTTAATATTGTTTTTAAGGAGGTGAGGTTTCAAAAGGCAGCAATACTAATCAGATGACCTGCTGCCACTGTAATGCCGTTCCCCTTGATTACATGCTTTTGCCAGTTTCCTCTGTCCCCATGGTGTGCCAGTTCAGCTCTCTGGGGTGGAGAACTGGGTCACCAGTGCTGGAGGGGGAAAAGGGCTTCCTTGTGTATGTTTAACAACAAGTCAACCAGGGAACAAGAGCAGCCATGAGGGAGAGCTGAGGCCATGCAGCCAAGCATGGAATGAGGAGGGGACTATTTGCCTCTTGTGAGAGCAAGGCAGGGTGCAGATTGTCATCTGTTTCCTGAAATCTTACCCTAAACGAGCCTTGAGGCTCTATTCCCTTTGATGCCTTTCCAGCTCCTTTTCCCTGAAGTACTTGTTTGACATCTTTGGCCATAACAAGTCCACATTTAATAAAAATGCCAAGGTTTGCTGAATTTAAGTACTCGGTGCCTACATACCTTTCTTATAGAGAGAGATGTGAATATGTGTGAGTGTCTTGCAGTTGGGTCAGTAAATTAAGTACTTTGCTTGGGTTTTGGTTTTGTTTTTTTTTGTTTTGTTTTGTTTTGTTTTTTTTTAAATAGAATTAGTAAAATACAATCCCTTTTGTGTAATAAGATTTCTGAGGAAGGTATTTGTAGGATTTGTTTATACTTTGTAAGTTTTATTCTTTATTAGATTAGATTTATTAGATCCATGTTGTGTGGATTTGGAGGAAAGAAGAGCAGTATTGTAAGCATATTCTTGTCCTCAGTTCTACTGATGCTCTTGTGCTCTCTGGTGTTATTTCCTTTGACACTCCATGTACTATTGCAACTAATGTAAATTTTTTTTTATTTATTTAACAGTAAGTATCATTCCCGCTACACTTTCTTTCATTATTTTTTTTGATATCTTAATTGTTTTAGAATACGTTTATAGTAATATTGTAGGTGAGAGAAACGTAGTAGACTTTCAGGCTAATATGAATAATCAGTTTTAAACAAAAGGCAGAAAACTATTGGCTATCAGAAGCCAGTTTGAAATTGTTTGTTTTTTCATAAATAAATAATTTTCTTAAGTCTCTTCGAGAATGAAAGATACTTAAGGAAAGCAGGTACTTAAATTTAACATCACCTTGACACTGAAAGTGAAACAGACATCACAAAGACCAAACACTTTTACTGTCAAAAGGACAACTGCACTTTGGGAATCAGGATAATATGATTTAAACACGTCCTTTTCTTAGTTTTTGTTTATACTTGTAATACTTAATTTTTAGAATTTGCATTTTCTTTCAAAAAATCTTTTCAAAAGTGTTTTGGAAAGTTTTAACAGAGGAGGAATTTGTCTGCTTTAGGAATATTTTAATACATATTTGACTGTGTAGAATGCATATGCATATAGTGTTTAGATTTTTTTTTTCTACTGGAGCTTTGCACATCTGATAACATTCACAGTTAATGCATGTTTGCTTGATTGAGATTCAGTTGTCAGTTTTTTGCCACTGTAAACTTATAAGAAGTCTAAGCTCCTTTTTGTGCTTCATTTAATTATATGTATTTTTAAATGAGATTTTTGTGGTTGTCAAAACTCCAAAGTAGCAATGAAAGAAGAAAAGCTATGAGAGATAACTTACATAAAGAAATCTAGATGTAGGTCTCACAAGTTTATGTAAGTGCTTATGCAGTCCTTATTACGAAAGGACTTATCTATGTAAGTTTATCCGTTAGATACATTTCCTTTAGAAATTAATATACTTAAGAGTATGTGATTTGATTTCATAAGTTTTGAAATATCTAAGTTACAGATGGTGCTGAACAATTCTATTTTTCAAAGGTTCTTTATTGATAGTGTGTTTTTAATAATTATTCTGTTAAGATAAAATTTGATATCTAGTATTGTCAACAAGCATCGTCTTTGAATAGAGGTAATTGCTAAAGTTTGGAGATACTTGAAACTATTTCAATAAATCTCTTACTTTTTTGTACCAACCAATATAATCCTTTGAATTCTATTGATAATCCAGGCAAAGAAGGAGAACCAAAGAATGGATGATGCCTACATGTAGCAGGCATTTGGCTGTTGATTGCCAAGTGCACAGTTCACTGTTCGGTCACCTGTGTCTGTTGGTTTAGTGCCTTTAACACAGTTCTCTCCACCCTCCCTCTTCTCTAAAGCTTATTTTGGGACTTCAGATATTGCCTAGCTCATTATTTCCCAAGGAAGGTTAAAGCCTTTACTGTCAGACCAGAACTACTCACTAATTAGAGCCCTTGCTTTGTCACTGAATGTGTCAGGCCTGCAAGACTTCCTACTGAGATCAATGGTGCTCCTGTTTGCTTTCATAAATGCACAATAGACAGGAGTCTTGGCAAAGACCTGCATACTTAGCCTGTGCAGAGAAACAGATTTGAGTCTTTACAAAATTTTGAAATAACTTTAGTAAGTAGAAATGGACTGATTGTTCCACATGAAAAAAAAAAAAACAACAAACCAAACCAACCAAACAAGCAAGGAAAAAAAGTGTTCTATCTAACCAGAGGCAAGTCTGCAGTTCAAACCCATTATATATTTGTACCCATGTAAAGCTTAGAGAGAAATTTGGAGACAGTAGTCTTCTGTGCTGGTAATTTTTCTCAGAATTTGGGATCCATTTTTATTTTAAACTTCTATAAAAGTTTAACCTTGCAGTAAATACAAAGTCTGTCAGCAATATGATTAATTCAGGATATGTATGACATGTTGCCGTTAATAAATAATGATTATTGGCTTGGCAAATATTTCACTTAATTTAATTCTTTCTTTTTTTTCCTCCTTCCCTTTAGAGATAGGTATGTTTCTACATATGAGGTAAAATTTTCAAAATGAGCTTATTTTGGCATATGATTTTCATGGAAGTACAGACTTGGGCCTGTATTCTGGAGTGGCTCTTTGAGGTTCTATGTGGATGCATTTCCCCCTCCCCTGCTTTTTTCTGGGCCTCGCTACGATTTCAGAAATCCATGCCTTAGCTTCTGTGTAATGAATTGGGCAGTTAAGCGCCCCTTGATTGTACCAGAAACTCCCTCACAGCTAAGGATGGAAGAATACTGACTGTACCATCAACATCTGTCACCTGGCCAAGGATGGGTACTGGACAAAACAGGCCTTGATACATCTCTTATCTGAATCATAGCTTGAGGAGAACATGGTATCAGTGCTACTAGAATTTTTAGAATTCCAGCAATTACTGACTTGAATTGTGACCGGAATGGAAATTTACTAATGACTAAAGTCAATCATCTTGCAAACTTATAAACAATGGTCCTAAAGCGAGACCCTTTGAGCTCTCCTGGACTGCAGCAGGCTGCAACCAGCATCTCCCTCTGAGTGGGATGCCTCTCAGAGCTCGTGAACTCTCAAGTTTGTGAAGTTCGGAGGATCATTGCTGAAATCAACGAAGCCTGGGCCGAAAATCCTTTACTCCTTGAGACTCAACCCTCGCCTGTTGACAGATGGCAACGTGTTTGAAGTCAGTACTTCACTAAACTCGAGTGAAAGTTTTCTGATAGATATACCTACATTTATACACTTATTTATTTATACATATATATCTTTATGTGTCTATTTCTTTATACATGTATTTCCTTATACATTTATTGCTTTATATATACATATATCTCTCTTTATACATTTATTTCTTTTACATATGCATCTTTATACATACAATCCTTTATACATTTATCTCTATACATAGAAAAAATGGAAAAGCACTTGATTCAAAATAGACATGGAGATCATAATTTAATGACATCAATTGTTGTCATAGGCAAAACAGACTCCACTTGGGGAAAATTAATTTATTGCCAATTAAAAACAGAGTAGGATGGTGACGAAACTTAAAAATACCTTCTATCCCCCTCCCACCATTCTTCCCAGGTTCAACTTCACTCTTTTATTCCTGACTCGTCCACCTTCTTCCCCACTCTGACTGGCACAGGGAGGATGGGGAAATGGGAGCTGTGGACAGTCCATAAGAGTTTCTCTCTGCCACTTGTTACTACTCACACTGTTCCCCTGCTCCAGTGTGGGGTCCCTGTCAGGTGTTACAGTCCTTCAGGAACTGCTCCAACTTGAGTCCTTCTGCACAGAGTACAGTCCTTCAGGAACAGATTGCTCCAGCATGGGTCCCCCATGGGCCACAGCTCCTGCCAGAAAACCTGCTGCTGTGTGGACTCCTCTCCACAGGCTGCAGCACCTATGTGGGCTCTCTGTGGGCTGCAGCTTCCTTCAGAGCTTCTCTACCTGCTGCAGCATGGGGTCCTCCACAGGCTGCAGTATGGATATCTGCTCCAACATGGTCCTCTATGGGTAGCAGGGGCACATCTGATCCAGTGCCTGGAGCACTTCCTTCTGCTCCTTCTTCATTGACCTTGGTGTCTGCAGGATAATTTTTTGCACATTTTTTTCTCACTCCTCTCTCTCACAGCTGTTGGGCAGCATTTTTTACCCTTTCTTAAATAGGTTTTCACAGAGACACCACCAGTTTCACTGATGGGCTCAGTGTTGACCACTGGTAGGTCAGAACCAGCTGGAACTACATGTGTCTGGAGAATCTCCATCACTTGCTGAATGCAGAAAGTAATATAGTGTCAGGGGATGAGGAAAAAGCAGAAATGCTCAATGCCTTCTTTGCCTCCGTCTTCAACACCAAGACCAGCAATCCTCAGAGCACCCAGCCCCCAGAGCTGGAAGTTAAGGATGGGGAGCTGAGTGAGGCCCCCATAATCCAGGAGGAGATGGTTGGTGATTTGCTGTGCCCTGATGGGATTCACACCAGAGTAATGAGGGAACTGCCAGAAGAATTTGCTAAGCCTCTTGCAGTCATGTACCAGCAGTTCTGGTTAACTGGATGAGTTCCAGCAGACTGGAAGTTAGCAAATGTAACGCCCATCTACAAGAAGGGTCAGAAGGACGATCCAGGGAACTGCAGGCCTGTCAGACTAACCTCAGTTCCAGGCAAGGTTATGGAAGGGATCATCCTGAGTGCCATTGCACAGCACATGCAGGAAAATCAGGGGATCAACATGGATTTATGAAAGGGAGATCATGCTTGACCAATCTGGTTTCCTTCTATGACAAAGTGACCCGCTTGGTAGATTAGGGAAAGGCTGTGGATGTTGTCTACCTAGACTTTAATAAAGCCTTTGACATGGTCTCCCATGGCATCCTTCAATGGACTCTTCAACGGGTGAAAAACTGGCTGGATGGCCGGGCC